>NC_051861.1:100357532-100659615 GCF_015732765.1 Culex quinquefasciatus
CTGTCACGGTGACAGCTGACGATTTAATGAACTAGACCCTTTAGGTTTTTCAATCGTTTCCCCTTTCAATTCCAACAGGGTAGCCAGTTTGCATTTTTTGAAGCAAAAATTAAAAATATATGCGGCTAAATTGGTGATAATGATGTTAAGACAAAAATAAATCAACATCAATTTAAATTTTGGGATACTTTGCAATTGGTCCTAACAATCCTCTAAATCTCTAGCATCAATTTGCATTTTTATCGTTTAAAAAACATATTTTCATTGTTTCTGTTAATCATTTGCTTTTTAAAGCTTAGATTCCGTTCAAATAATTACAGTAAAGAAATTCAATTCAAAATATTAAATTAAAAAATTTCAATCAATTTCAATGAAATATCGAAATAAATTGACAGACAAAACTGGCAACACCTTGTTATGCATGTGTTGGTGATAGCCTTGAACCGACGGCAAAGTAGCTCCAAAAACTGATCCAACGCGGCAGATTTGAAAAAATATTTTGAAATGAGTTTTTTCGATAATAGAATAGTTATTTCAAGGGTTTAGTGACGGAAAACAAGAAAGAATTAAATAAACAACAGTTACATTGCTCGGAAACCGGACGAAATTGCTTGGTGTCAGTGCAAAACAGAAAAAATCATCAAGGTGTCGCGAGCCAAATCTGATAAGCAACGAGGCCGGAATTTTTGGACCTAATCGATGTGCTAGGAAAATGAAAGGAAGTTCGAATGGCGTTGGAAAAAGTGGCTGAAAAAGCGGAAATAATAAAAATGTTAACATTTTTGGAAGAGGTAAGATACAAAACGATCCTGCCTACACTTTCTGTTGGTTGGATTCAGTGAATTCGTACTTTAAAAGCCTGAACTACCTCGATTAATAAAAATAGGTCCAAAATAGGTACTAGGTCCAAAATAGGGTCATATACCCTATTTACGAACATGAAAATGATGTCCAGCCATAAAGTAAAACCTATATCTTTCTTTAGTAAGAAAGGCAAAAAGTGAATCGTTCTAAAAATTGATCGGGATTGCCGATAGATGTCAAATTTTCTTCAGATGCTCACTCATGGTCTGTACTATCACAGACAACAGACGTTTGGGCTCGATTCTTACCTTGTGTAAATCATTGCAACGGTTTTTTAGTTGTGGCAATCCGTTTGTGGCGCTGCAGTCGCTTTGCCCTGACACATTGCCCGCTGTCAAAATATCGCTTTCCGCCTACTGTCATTTTCGTTTCGCCATAAGATTTGTCGGTTTTCAACGTTTGTTTGTTGTTCGTTTGTTCTGGATGAAAAGTTGATTTCGGCCGATTTCAGCAAAATCTCGCGCTTGCAGCTGCTTGACAAATGTGAGGCAACCAAAGTGGCCAATCTGGTTCCTGAACCGATTTTAGCACCGACGGATAGCCGATTGGTGTACGGCGTCGTTATGGAGAAGGTGTGCAAACGACCGACGTTCCAATCAAGATTCCCTCGGAAAATACGGTCGCCCGGTAACATTTGAAGAACCACAAGTCGCACAAGGCCATCGGTTTAATCTCTACTGATCCTTACTTGACCAAATACGACACCGCTTTGGCACTGGCGAAAGAGGATGGGAAGGGGAAGGGTGGGGGTTGGAGGATCGCTTGAACTGGATATCCGGTGGGGGAAACTGACGTGCCGGGGGGAACATTCGAGATGGCGACGAGGGTTCGCCGGAAGTGTCGGCACTAGAAGATGGTGTGGTTTTCGAGGGCGTTGAAGAGGTTGGTGTCTTGGAGGTGAGGGTGAGGTGTTCGTGGAAGCTAGTTTGTCGGTTCCGGAGATAATCTTCAGAATGCGGTCGTTCGGGGCCAAAACGTTTACGAGGTTGGCCGCGATAGTAGCTCTTGCTGACGGCGCCGATGACTTTCACACTTTGTCGTGTCATAACGTGCTGTTTCTCCATCTTCGACAGTTCCGGATTGTTTCATTTCTGGTCCGGAACCATCTTTTTTCCTCTAAGAAACGTTTGCCCATCCTCCCGATTTCCACCAGGTCTCCTTTTCCTTTTCGCTCTCCTCTTTTGGTTTTGTTGATAAACATAACCAGCAAGAATTTGACAGCCTCAAGCACGGCCTTGGTTGCTGTGTTTAAAAAAGCATCAGGCTAGACTCTTATTTTAATATCGATAATTAAATGGAAAAAAATACATCCATATGCTCGTAAATCGCGTTGATTAATTATTTAAGTAGATTTACTACAGCATAAAAACGTAATCTTTACCTATTTACATGTTTTTCGAAAAATTGAAATAATATATTTTTAATATATTTCTAGGTGATGCATTTTCAAACACACCTTCTCAGAAAACCATCATGGCTGCTTTAGAGAGTGGCAATAGGCTAACAGATGGCGCTAGTAGATAAGCAGGATGCGGCAGCCATGTTTTTACACAAGATTATCAAATTATTTTGTTCTAGCCGCTACGTCTGTTGTCTGTGGTACTATGAATGTAGGAAAAAATTTCGGATAAAATTAGAAACGAACAATGTTGGCGAAGGTCACCGGGTGGGCTTTTACCTTTTTTAGGGATTTTTTTTTCTTATGGTAGGTTAATCAAACGGCTCTTACTCCAGAACCAAATTATGAATCTCGATGAAAATTTGGGAGGTTGTAGAGCTCGAAAAATGCAATTTTTGAGACAAATAAAAGATTAGAAAATGAAAACGTTGGAAAATCTCATCACATCCGAAAACAGATGGATCGAAATATCGAAATTCGAAATTTGAGCGGCAACTCGCCCAGGTTCAGCACACTAGCGTTCATCTGCATTCAGAAGAATCAAAATCGGATTCAGGAGAGCTGAGAACGACGCGACACAAAATTTGGCAAAATTTTACCACTCACGAGCATCACTCGATCTCCACGGAATTTATTTTCTCAAAATTCGAGGGTTGGAGATAGACAAGTTCTGTCAAGATGAATCGATAGAGCGTCAAAAATCGATGCAGTGTTATTTTTTTTAGCGATTTTTTCCGATTAAAATTCATGCTGAATCGTCATATTTACGAACATGAAAATGATGTCCAGCCATAAAGTAAAACCTATACCTTTCTTTAGTATGAAGGGTACGGATATCATGGAGAATTTCCCTTGTCCCTTTTAAAAAATGGGAGCATCAACCTTTCAATATTATTTATTTGCAGTATTGCGTGCCGATTGCGATGCGATTATTTAAACCCCCAGCTCGGGGAAGTTTAAACTATTTTTTTAAAATGTTTTTCTTGGTACCCCGCTATGGGAGAGAACGTCCAGCAAACAAAACATCAAACACCCTTCAAAGCTTCGTTTCGCAAAGAAAAATGTCTATGCAAGCCAGGAGATAGTGACAATATTGACAACCGGAAGAGATTTTTAAAGCAAACAGAATCCAAGGAACCGTCGAGGAAGATATCCTTCAAGCAAGAGAAAATATCGAGGAATGAAGCCAATCGAAGTATGCAGTTTGAAGGGACTGAAGAATTCATCGATAGATGGAGCAATATTGATATCGAGAAGATCGACAGCCAGAGAGTCGACTGTACAATACAGTTTTAGATCCACGATAATGAATATTGAATACAACCGAGTTCGCACCCATCATAATGGCTTTAGTAAGCTCGAAAAGCTGCTGAAAATAAAAATCTGCCACCGCCGGTAACACAATCTGTAAATTCAATCTGTTTAGACTATAGTTTAGTGGGTATCGAAGTGGGATGGGGGGAATAGCGGGGCGATTCTATGCACCAAAGTTGACTGACTGTATTTCGATAAAAATAAAAACTCAACCGTAAATCGAGGTGACTTTGCCCACTTTTGCCATGGTGATTAGAAATGACTAAACTTATATTGAAATAACGCCAGTCAACAGTTTCCGGAATGTATACAGATGGCATCGTACCACGCACGGTTTCCAAATCCAGCCAAACTCAGCAGCACAAGCCGGTTCCAGACATCGCCCAGTTTGACGACGACGACGCCAATCCAGCTGAACCCATTAATGACATGACTTGAACGGAGGGGCGGAGGAAACTCTTCCGTTTTACTATGCATCAATACACTACTCTCCACACTCTAGCTTCCAGGAGTTTGCCGTTTCGTTGTGGCACTTGGCCTTATATTAGTAACCACAACAACACTGTAAAGTTGAAGCTAAAACAACGAAGAAAAAAAAGCGAGTATAAAACACGCAAATTGCAGAGGCGTCGAGCAAATAGAATCGGAAATTGGTCACCTTTCGACGACGACGGCGACGCCAACGCATCGGTGCCGTTCTAAAAAGACTTAGCCGCAGAGTTCGTTTGGCGAGCTACGGATTAGTCAAGAAAGAAGCGATGATGACTGGAGAGTTGAATGTCAATGTGCATGTAGTCAGCTTTTTCATATAGGAAACAAGCTGAACTAAAATGGAAATTACAGGTGGAAGATGTCAGATTCATATTAGAAAAGTTGTCTCAAATAATATATTTGTTTTGAATGCCTCACGAGCTTCACTGTCATTGGGAGGACTTAAATAATCGCGTTCAAGTATACCTGCCACCTGCTATCGGAATGTCTTTCGGATTGTGTTACAGCTGATCAATAAACTTATCAAAAAATAAAATCGCCGACGTGCCTACCGAGCATTGATGCCATACAAAAGGACACCTATAACTTGAGAACGAATCAATCGCCCCCAAACACACCCCAAAACAATCGTGTCCAGCTAATAATACCAAACACGTAGCTTCGTGTGGGTTGCCGTAATTACTGCACTATATATATATTTTATTGCCCTTTCGATTAAAACTCGACGACGACGCCGACGATGAAGAATCGATGGGCCAGTTCCTCTCTTGCAAGCAGGTCAAAGTCGTCGAATTCAGTTTTGTTAAGTTGAGTGAACGAAAAGAAACGAAAGTGACGGCGGTGGAGAATTGTATCCTCCGTTTCTTTGAACTGTCTACAGAGAGGTAGATATATTTACTGGGCTGGGTTTGGGCCGCTGGTGACAAAATAGATTGGCTCAAGGAATCGATACTGGTGGTTGCCTTTTTGCGGTGAATGATCCGGGCCACACACAAGTCTAATCCCCCATGGATAAAGGGATAAGGGTTGTGTAAGATTGGTGATGGCTTGTTTTCTGGAAATTGTTAGGTATGATTTCCAAAACAAAAAATATTTTCTTCTTTACTTTCATGTTTTACGTTTCCGGATTTGTACAAAATAGTAGTTTATGCAACAAGTTGCAAAAAGAGGATTTTTTCAGCACGAGTCGTACATTTATCCAACGAGGTTCACCGAGTTGCATAAATACGAAGAGTGCTGAAAAAATCAAGTTTTGCAACGAGTTCCATACAACATTTTTTGCAATTCCAAAAAACACACACTGAGTGAAATTTTATGTCAAATTTTCATGTATTTTGTCAATAAATCGTTTAAATAAAAAAATGTTGAAAAGTGTTACTTTTCGAAACAAGTGCTGAAAAGTTCAACTTTTCAGCACCCATTTGAGTGCTGAAAAGTAGAACTTTTCAGCATTTATTTTGAAAAGTGTTGCTATTCGATTCTCACCTAATTAGCTTGTAATTTTTATCTCACGATTTCTCGGAATCTATTTTCACTGTTAAAAATTGAAACTTGTTGGAAATTTTTGGATGTTTACAATGAAAATATTTTTTTTTGTTTATAATTTTGTTTATAAATTAAATTATCAATTGTTCGACCTTTTTAAAAGTTAGGCTTGATTTTCGAGGAAAAAAACATAGGATTTTTTTTGCAAAAAAAAAATGTTTGCAGAAGTGCTTTTCTTTCAAGAGTAGCTATTACTTGAAAACGGTACAATTTATCAAAAGAAATCATTCAATATTTTTTGATTGCAAGTTAGATTTTGCTTTAACAAATGATTTTTAAGTGCATCTCCGGGTAGCAAACATCGAAGCAAATCAAATTTGCACCCGACGTCAACCCCATCGCGGTAGCAAATTTTCTCTCAGTTCTTCGGGATTTCACTTTGCTACCTGCTGGTTTGCTACCGTTGAAAATGGAATGATATACGGAGAATCGAATCATGCACGAAAAAAAACACATTTTAAAATTGTTTTTTTTTATGTAACATTTAACTTTTTTTAAAGAATAAAAAAGTTAGAAAAAAAAGAAAAAAAATAAAATAAAAACAATAAAAAAATTGAAAAATAGGTATGACTCCTAAACTACGCTAAAATTATTGAGAATTTTTAAATCCAAGATGGCGGCCAACATGGCGGTGATGCAATATTGAAAAATGCGTTTTGTTTTTTAAAAGGCAATCAACAACTCAAATTTGACTAAAATGGGGTAGTAGAACTCAAATTTTATGTTAAAAACAAGAAAATGAAAAAAATACGAAAAAAAAAATTTCTTCGTGATTTGATTATCCGAAGTCCCATACAAACCTTTGGATAATCGAACTTCGGATAATCGAAACTTCGGATAATCGAGTCTGGACTGCACATGAATTTTAAAATTTTTGAATCTCTGATTTTTTTGAATGTTTGAATGTTTAAATTTTTAAATTTATTTTTTAAATTTTTGAATATTTAAATTTAAGAATTTAAGAATTTAAGAATTTAAGAATTTAAGAATTTAAGAATTTAAGAATTTAAGAATTTAAGAATTTAAGAATTTAAGAATTTAAGAATTTAAGAATTTAAGAATTTAAGAATTTAAGAATTTAAGAATTTAAGAATTTAAGAATTTAAGAATTTAAGAATTTAAGAATTTAAGAATTTAAGAATTTAAGAATTTAAGAATTTAAGAATTTAAGAATTTAAGAATTTAAGAATTTAAGAATTTAAGAATTTAAGAATTTAAGAATTTTAGAATTTTAGAATTTTAGAATTTTAGAATTTTAGAATTTTAGAATTTTAGAATTTTAGAATTTCAGAATTTTAGAACTTTAGAATTTCAGAATTTCTGAATTTTAAAATTTTAGAATTTTAAAATTTTAGAATTTTAGAATTTTAGAATTTTAGAATTTTTGAATCACCCACAAGAGCAGACATACAAAAATCTCCGAAACACGTATTCAAAATTTTTCCCCGGGCTTGCCGGTACTCAGAAATAAAGATTTTTAGTTTCAGAATGTACGCATTTTTTAATTTTTTATTTTTTACACTTTTAGTTTCCAAAATATTGAATTGGTGACATCGGATTTTTTTTTCATGCTATGCTTAATATAATTTTCAACACAGGAAAATGCATTTCTAATTATTTTCAGTGACTGGGGGCGATACTTGAAAAATCATTGCAATGACCTAATTGGATTTTTTTATTTCTTGATTTTAGACATTTTAAAAGTGTATTTATTTATTTTAAATTTTCCAAATTTTGCGTTATTGGATTATCAAAGTTGAAATTTACAGACTTTGCGGGTTTTTTGTTGGTATTTTGTTTTTGAAAATTTCAAAAAATTGTGAATATGCATTTTGAAATTAATACCCTATTTTTCAGGAACACGGCCCTAATTCAATTATTTTGCAAAAGTATTGATATAAACTTACATGTTTACTTCCCAATAGGCCAATAGGCTATTTATTGCTTGATATGGGTTGAAACTGCTTTTTAGAAGCTGTAATCGAACGTCAAGGTGCTGTCGATAATTTTTTTTTTTTTTAATTGTTGAATTGAATTTTGAAATTTTGTAAATGCAGATTTTTTTTTTAAAGTTTAGGATTAAAAAAAAGTTTTTTTTTCAATTTAACTTTTTTTGTATTCATGATATTTTGTAAACAAGACTCAAATACATATCGTTTTTTTTTTTTTTAATATTTTCATGTCCTTTTGCAACATTTTTGGTTTTTGTTTATTGCGCGTTTCTGTCAAGATTATTCAAAATAAAAAAAGGGTTATAAACGTTTTGACATAACTCTAGCTGATAACTTTACCTGATTTATCTTGTTGTGTGTGTGTGTGCAACCAACCAAACGGGACCACGCGGTCGCTTCTTACAAATTGAGTTGTTTCCATGTATTTTTAGATCTACATTCTATACATGCAAATAACTCGCATAGGCATTTGGAAGGTGTTAGCTCTGCCGAGCTTCGGTGACCCATTTCTACGCTGGCTAGCCGAGCGCGAGGTACTTCAGCTTTATCGACAAGCCCCGCCCTGAAGAACGTTTGGACCAATCGGATTCAAACGTTATTTAGAACTTCCGAACCCTTGTCAAATGGACAAGGACCCAGCGCGTATATAGTTGATAGTAACAGTATTCCTAATTCCAGTCATAGCTCACCAAGTCGCGAAGGCGTAGTGGTTAGCATTTTTGCTTACCAATCCAAAGGACGAGAGATCGAACCCCGACTCGAGCGACTTTGATTTTTCGTTCATGTTCAGAGTTTCAAGATTTATATTTCCTATACTTTCTCGTTGGGAGCAGATGGGAATCGAACCCAGGACCATTCGCTTACAAAGCGAACACCGTGACCAGTAAGCCACGGCCGCTCCCCACTTTACCTGATTTATCTTGTTATTCATAAAACAATCAAATTATTCGCTCTACAGCATTGCCTTGGCGTTCTCGATTGTGAGATTCCTACTCGACACTAAGTGTCCGAAGGCTTGATTGTTGAGGCAATTGCAAACCTCTTTTTACACCTTAGCTTCCATCCACTCCGGGATTCGAACTGACGACCTTTGGATTGTTAGTCCAAATGCCTGTCAGTGACTCCACCGAGGCAGGACCCAGGGAGACGACTCCTACACCTGGATTGAGCTAACGACCTAACCACCTAGGTTAGACCGGGGCCAACATTTACTTCCCCATCCGACGGAAGGCGTGGTCAGACAAGTCTCGTCTCGAAAAATGCCACCGGGACCGTCTGGAATCGAACCCAAGCCGACTGGGTGAGAGGCAACCACGCTTACCCCTACACCACGGTCCCGGATCTTGTTATTCATATATTCATGGTATTTTTTTTTTAATTAGTTCGAATAGTTATTGACTGTTTTTACATTGTTATTTTTTGTTTAAATTATTCATTCGTTATTCTGCCCAAATAGTTATAACATAACATATTGCAAACGATCGGGAACGATGCCTTGCCAAACCATAAACAAAAATTATCATAATAATGTTTTCTTTTTTTAACTCTACTGCCCAAGACTTTTTTACTTCTTTTTTATTTCTTTCTCACAGTTTTTACCACAATAACTGGTTTTTAAATCGCAACAAAGTTAGCCAAAATATAATCTGGGATACACGAAAATTTCTGCATTCTTTTTTTAGCATAAAAAAAGGAAATATTAGTTTAAAACACAACCAAAATTGACTTCAGAAACCTATTTTTAAGACACTGGAAAAGTAACAAAAAACAAGAAAATTCATCAAACAACAGATTACAATATAGTAGTTTATGCAACAAGTTGCAAAAAGAGGATTTTTTCAGCACGAGTCGTACATTTATCCAACGAGGTTCACCGAGTTGGATAAATACGAAGAGTGCTGAAAAAATCAAGTTTTGCAACGAGTTCCATACAACATTTTTTGCAATTCCGAAAAACACCCATTGAGTGAAATTTTGAGTTAAATTTTCATGTATTTTGTTAATAAATCGTTTAAATAACAAAAATGTTGAAAAGTGTTACTTTTCGAAACAAGTGCTGAAAAGTTCAACTTTTCAGCACACATTTCAGTGCTGAAAAGTAGAACTTTTCAGCATTTATTTTGAAAAGTGTTGCTATTCGATTCTGTTATTTTTGGTACAGAAAAGTAGGCTATTTCGTCGTTCAAGAATGACAGGAAAAGTAAGTAGTTTCACGACGGAATTGCAAAAAGGTTTTTTTTGCAGATCTTAAAAAGTTTAGCATAATTTTTTGGCGATTTATTTTAGTTCGCAGCCCGTTTGGAGGCGGGATTGGATCTTAGAAGGTTAAGTCGGTCCAACTTATTTCTCATTTAAATCGTTCGTTTTTTTTGGTAAAATTGACGTAAAATTTGTTGTTTACCAATTTTGAACCTGCTTATTTTTATGAAACTCCTTTACTAGTAAACGAAAACGCTTCTAGTAACAGAACATTAACATTACGTTACAAGTCCTTTCTGCCTTTGTCTCAAGCCTCAAATTTCAAGTTCTCTAATATGCATCCGCAATCGATTTTCTCCACCACAACTCTCCCGCATTTCTAAATCCCCCCTCCTCCAAAATTCCAAGTGTTGTAACAACCAATAACCGCCACCCCAACCAACTTCTTCTTCTTCTTCTCGCCCCAATTCTAGGTTAACAAGATGCAACGGTGTCCACGACCACAACTAGCCGTCGAGTGAATCCGCCGCACGAACTTGCCGTGCAACAGAGCCGTTTCGTGCGCGCCCCAATGTCCAGGGTTCAGAAATAACCTCCCAAATGCTAATTACGACGACGACCACAACAATGAGCCGGACGGCGACGACTGGTAGCAGCAGCAGCAGCGGGACTGTCCTTGAAAGCAGGAGTGGCAATCAAATCTAAACGATCTGGAAGAGAGAGAGAGAGAGGGAGAAGGGTCGAAGGACACGCACGCCTCCCTGCTTAAGTAGGGAAAGGTCAACGACGAAGAAAGGCGCTTTTCCTCGAGCAGCAAGAAGAAAGGCATAGATTAAGGCGTACGTAATCCGTCAGCCAGCGGTGCTGGAAATAGCATTGGCCTAGTATTATTATTTTTCGTTGTTGTTCTCCGTGTTGGACATCGACAGCTGAGAACACCCGCTCGGCCGTCATCGTCACCTCTGCTCTGGTCGCGCTGGTCAGTACACATTACATGTGTTCTTCTGTAACATTACAAGCTCATTTTGTTTCTGCAGGCACTTTTCCGGAGAAGTTTTGTCGTGCTCCCGATGTTTGGACAGAGAAACGACAGGATGGATTTGAACAACGAGAACATTCAGTCCGCCTCGGAGATCATCGAGAGTGAGTTGGGATTCAGCGTATAGAGTTAACGATGTTGTCTAATCAAACTGTCCTTCCACAGACCGGCTGTACTTTGTGGCGTTCAAGAAGGACTTTAAGCCGCGCGGTACCTCCAACACGCACTACTTCTCCATCGACGAGGAGTTGGTGTACGAGAACTTTTACAACGACTTTGGTCCGCTGAACATCTGCATGCTGTACCGGTACTGCCAGATGCTGAACGAGAAGCTCCGGCTGGCGCAGCACGCCAAGAAGAAGATCGTCCACTACACCTCGGTGGACGCGTCCAAGCGCCTCAACGCGGCGTACCTCATCGGGGCTTACTCGGTGATCTACCTGAAGCGCACCCCGGACGAGGCCCTCAAACCGCTCACCTCCGGCTGCAACGTGCTCACGTACACCAAGTTCTGCGACGCGTCGTACGTGTACTCCGGCTACCGGATATCCCTGTACGACTGCATCCACGCGATCGCCCGGGCGCTCGAGGCCGGCTTCTTCAGCTTCGACGACTTTGACTCCCAGCAGTACGAGCACTTTGAGCGCGTCGAAAACGGCGACTTCAACTGGATCGTGCCGGACAAGTTTCTGGCGTTCTGCGGACCGCACAGCAAGAGCCGACTGGACAACGGCTACCCCATTCACGCCCCCGAGACGTACTTTGAGTACTTTCGCAAGCACAACGTGACCACCATCATCCGGTTGAACGTGAAGATCTACGACGCGGCGCGGTTCACCAGCGCGGGCTTTACGCATCACGATCTGTTCTTCGTGGACGGGAGCACCCCGAACGATGCCATCCTGAAGAAGTTTCTGACGATCTGCGAGCAGGCGGACGGCGGGATTGCGGTACACTGCAAAGGTAAGTGGGTTGTAGGTTGTTGCGACCCCGATGATAAGGACGCTTTCTACGGGCTACTTGGCCGCGAGTGTCCAAAACACAGCTCAAGTTGGCCAGGAGGGAGGAGTTCAGACCGACGCTTGGAAGGTTCAGCGCCCACCAGCAGACAAACGAGAACGGCATACGACTCATCGATTTTGCTACCTCCCGAAACATGACAATACGTAGTACCTTCTTCCAGAACAACATCCTCTACAAGTACACCTGGAGATCACCAAACGACACGGAGACACAAATCGACCATGTTCTCATCGATGGTCGGCACTTGTCGGACATAATCGACGTCAGAACCTACCGTACGCCAACGCTTGTCCAAAATCAACAAGATCCATTACCGCCAACCCGCAGCGGTATAATCTGGAGCGATTCAAGAACCACGAGGTCGCTACCCAGTACGCGCGGGAACTCGAATCTGCGTTGCCAGGCAAGGGTGAGTTCGCCGAAGCCCCTCTGGAAGCCTGCTTGAGCCATGTGGAAACAGCACGGCATCGAGCTCCATATGGTACGTGGACTGAGTTTGACGAGGAATGTCAGGCGATTTGGGACGAGAAGATAAGCAGACTCGTGGGAACAAGGAGTCGTACAAACAGTTGTGAAAACAGCAAACCCATCTTTTCCGGTATAAGAAGCGTCACTTGAAAGCGTTATAACGCTGCACCATGGTGTGTATACGCTTTTCTTACGTCATTTTGACATTTTCAAACTTACTGAAAATCCAGTTAACCATCTGTCATCCTGATTGGTTTCAGGAATTTACTATTTACTGAAAAACTTGCTGAAGATTCAGTAGTGCAGATTTCAGTAAATTTTTACTGAAATTCAGTGAAAGAAAGTTGCTGTGTAGAGTGCCGGAACATGGAACAGCTGTATCGCTTCAATGAAACGCGTAAGTTCTACAAGAAACTCAGTCAATACCGGAAAAGCTTCATGCCTCGGGTCGAAACGTCAGCGGTATGGTGGTTGACGGGGACGAGCCAGCACCCATGATAAGCGATATTAAGGATGCCATCAAGACGCTGAAGAACAACAAAGCAGCTGGTGAGGATGGTATCGGTGCGGGACTCATCAAAATGGGACCGGATGAGCTGGCGGTCTGTCTACACCGGCTGATAGTCAAGGTCTGGGACACAAAACAGCTAGAAAGAGCGGGGAAAGAACGGTGAAGGGGAAATCGACGCCGGACCAAATCTTTTTGCCACGCCAAATCCTCCAAAAATGTCGTGTGTACCATATCCCGACGCACCACTTGTTCAGCGGTTTAAAAGCCGCGTACGGCTCGGTCGACAAAGACAAAGTATCTACAGGCAGAAAGAACCGAGTCCCTTATGACTTGCAATGTACCAAGCGTTACGTTCGACGTACGAATTCGAGAAGTTTGTGTACCTCGAATCGCTGCTGACGTCGGTCAACAACTGCATCAGGGAAATTCGGAGATGCAACATCGCTGGAAGTTGTGATTATTTTGAAATTTCCGCAACATACGAAGTGTTTCAAATATAAGTCGCTGATAAGACAGTTCGTCCTCTACGGGCACGAGACGTAGACGTTGCTCGAGGAGGACCTTCGAGCGATAAGCGTCTCTTCGAACGTCGGGTGCTAAGGGACCATCTTTGGCGGCGTAGAAACCGATCTACTCCAACCCTCTCAATGATGAATAAATTTGTTTGAACAAATCAACAATTTGTTGCTAGTTTTCTGGATACCCACAAACATTTCTTCAATCGCTAATACGGCACACTAGCAGCCACCTGTGAACTACTACGACAGGCATACGGCTAGATCTACTACGAGCTGCTGTTACTAATGCTGAAGTGCTATGGAATTCGAGGCATGGTAAACAATATTTCAAAAAGTTTGCTGTCGAACCGATTGCAACATGTGAGTGTCTACAACATAAGAAGCGAAACTTGGCTTATATCGACGTCAAAATTCAAAACCTGCGGCAAACTAAGGCGTTGGACGGTTTTTGGGTAAACTGGCGGTTCTACTTAAAGAACCCGTCGGACGCAGCACAATGCCATAGTTGCTAGAACTGCAACCTCCAACCACGCTGCGTGAAGTGCGGTGAATCACACCTCTTTGGGGGACAAGTCAGAGCAAACCAAGGCGCACATCAAGTGCGCCAACTGTGGAGGCAACCATACCAGCAACTACCGTGGATGCAGTGTTCGGGAAAACTGCCTCGAAGAGCTGGAAGAGAGGAAGCAAAAGCAGCGTCCCACCCTCCTCAGCGATGTACGAGCGTAACCGTGCCGGTCTTTATTTTCAAGCAATAATTGTTCGAAAATGAAAAAAAGAACTTATTGTATCTTGATTATTTACTAATAAAATCGAATTGAATTGAATTGAGCTAAAATTTACACAACGGTGATCAAACCCTTTTCTGTTTCAGCCGGCCTCGGCCGCACCGGCACCCTGATCGGGGCCTACCTCATCAAGCACTACAACTTTAGCGCGCTGGAGGCGATCGCCTGGCTGCGGCTGTGCCGGCCCGGCTCCGTAATCGGCCACCAGCAGCAGTGGATGCTGAGCAAGGAGGCGTCGCTGATGAACGAGGGCAACGCGTACCGCAAGCGGCACGGCATCAGCCGAACGCCGATCCGGCACGAGTTTGGCATCTACAGCATCAAGCAGTTTGCGGCCATCGACGAGGAGACGCCGACGCCGCCGCCGCCAGCGGTGGCCGTCAATCGGAACAGTCTTTCGACGTCCAACTCTTCATCGTCGTCGTCCTCGTCGGGTTCGTCCGTCTGCTCGTCGGTGGCGTCGTCTACGACGACCACTCCGATCGCCAGCAAGCTGCCGGACACGGCCGCCAACAACCGCGTCCAGCTGCTGCTGAAGGAGCGCGTGCGGGGCATCTCGCACAAGGTCGACACGATGCGGCTGAACGACGAAGAGGAACTGCAGAGCAACCAGCTGAACAACAACTGTGAGGGTGGGACGACGACGACGGAGCGAACGGTTGCGTTGGCGATTGACGTGGTTGACGCTCCGGTGGAGTCGCGGAAGGCGCTCGTTCCGGACACCAAGTGTGCGACGATTCCCGTGACGCGTCGCTCGAAAACGGTTCGCACCAGCCGGTTGATTACGCTGGAGCAGTCTCAGCAGACGCAGGGCGACAAGCTGAACCAGATCAAGGCGATGCGGCGGCGGCCGTCCAGGTCGGCCAACATAATCACGCAGTGGTGAGTACGAAGAGGCATAGCGTGGGGGAGAGAACAATAGGGTTTTGGGTGGGTTTGCTTCAAGTTTTGGATTTGCTCTAGTCTGTATTGTTTGAAGAAGATGAGGGACAGTGTAAAAATTGGCTTGAGATCGTTTAAAGAAGCTGAAATTTAAGGTTGTGGAATAGTTTGTAAAGTTAGACTAACCTGGTGATGGCAAATTTGTCCCAAAAATTGCAAACGTTCGTACCTTAATGACCTTCACCTTTCGCTTTGTGCAATCAAAATTCATGCGACTAAAATAATGGGTAGAATAACTTATCTTACTGGAATCTTTGGGTTTAACACATTTACTAACTCTCTTTTACGATTCGTTTCTCAATCTCTTTCCTCCTGGTGCTGTCTCACTCATTCTATCTCATTTCACCTCTATCTGATCTGTTCTAAAAAAATCAAACAAATCATCAAACTCAACCCCCATCCCAAAAGTCATGACGAAACAATCGCTAACCCCCGACTAAATCCGCATCACCACCACAACCACAATCATCACCACCACCATCACACTCGTGCTAAATCTCAACCATTCCGCAATACTACCGCTGCTATTAATCCGAACAACAACGCCAACGCCACCAACAACAATGCCAACGCCAACAACAACGCCACCACCAGCGCCGGTGACCCGCGAACCCTCGCCGCTGCAAGTGCCACTGTGCAAGCCAATAATCTTTTGAATCAAATCGCCTCATCCAAACTCACCGCCGTCGCTTCACCGTCGGAAGTTCCACAACCACTACCGCCAACGGATACGTCCGACGGAGTTCCTGTGCCACCTGTTACCACAAGTCCGGCGGCGACGAGTACAGGCAGTAGGGCGGCGGCGCAAAAGGCAGAGGAAGGGGTGAAGCAGATAACGACGACAACTAACAATCTAGCGAATACAGCGAGCACTACCACGAGTACTGCGAATGTGGCGGCGACGACGGGAGGTGGAGGACCGGGAGGTGGCGGATGCAATATGGCCAACGTGGTGCTGCAATGTCCCGCCACCAGGCAGAATCATCGGCTGTTTAGTAAGAGGTGAGTTGGTTTGTATACACTAGGCTTAAGATTAATGTCAGATTAAGTAAATCCTTCCTTTCCAAATCCCCTCGGGACTGTTTGGGCGTAGCCTTGGAGCACAGTGTGGAAATTCACTTTCTCAGATATCTTTGATAGTACTGTCGGTCTTCTCAGGTCATACTAGAGGGCTTTACTTTCCTGATGAAAAGAGAACGGCTGGCAAACGATTCAGCTTCCCACGTGTTTCTGATTACAGTGGAGATCCAGTGATTCCAACGTGGAAAGGGACTCACATAAATACAGCTCTTCGGTTGACTATGTTGGTGACCGCTTGGATCGAATGCTGTTTCTGGATTTGCGCTCTTGAGTGCGTCCAGAGCGCTTGCGGAGTCGGTGATGATTAGGATCGGGCGTTCGGAGTCCGTTGATACTGCAGCTGCTTCTGGTGAAAAACTGGACCATTGCTTTGGTAGTCGGTGACTGGGTCCTAAGCCGTCGTCTACCATTCCAAAACCTACTCCGTCCTTTGTTCTGGAACCATCGGTGTAAATGTGTCTAAATCTGCTGTATTTGGACCCCCACAGTTATGGAGTGGTTCCAGCGGTAAACCCTTTTCTTATTGCTTCTTCGAATCGAATAACTGGAAGGTCCCGAGGTACTTGCGAGTCACCTTTTCCCGTCTTATCTTTTTATGTGATAGATCGTGGTTCGTAGTTTGGAGTTCCGGTTTTCCTCTTTCTCCGCAATCATGTGCATTGCAGCGCCAATTGACGTGTTTGCAGCTTTTGCCACCTTCATTATACCCAGTGAAGATACCTTTCGGATGAAGTCAACGTCGGTTTTAGTCAAGTTGTGGCTTATTTCCAGCTGGTTTCCTGCATCACACGACGGAATAGTCGTGTACATGAGGACATTTCTCCTGAAGTAATCTACTCCGGCGTCCTTCCATATGCGGAGATTCTCTGATCTCTGACCTTGCATCAAATCAAGGGAAACATGTCATCAAGTGGACCTATGTTATAAGAACTATCAGTAAAAACCCACTTCGAACATAACGTCTTCGATCATAACAGTTCGGTAGGCCGGAAACAAATAGCCTTGGGCTCGTAGCTTGTCATAGCCGCGACTTAGCAAGTGCCAGTCAACTTCTGAACCATAACCACTTCCCCAGCAAGCAGATTAAGTTGATCCGGGTTGAAAGCTGTTGTTTGTAGACTTCCTCTGTATTGTCCTGGACTCTGTTCGCGATTCCCGCGGTGAGCTGATCCCGATCCAACTCTGAAGATGCTTCCTGAAATTTTTACTGAAATGCAGCATCCTCAACGATCAAATCCATATGTGATTCCGTGGTTCGCAACTTGTCACCAGCTAACCAATATAAAAGATTTACCAACTGACCAGAAATCTGCTGCTCCTTTTCCACAGCCAGAGTTGGAGAGTTTCGCGTTTGCTGGTTGAAGATCTTCCGAATTTCTCCTCTTGTCATCACCCAGAACCGAGAAAATTAGAAAATACCGAGCTGGGAAATCACGCCGCCATGCGGCCATTTTATTGAAAAATAAGAAATTTTGCGTTTTTATAAGAAATGTATTTAACATTGGATGATCATCTCGAAAATGGGACAGTAAAGTTTGTGAGTGTCAGAGTAGTGTGAAAGTGTATCCCGCGATGGAGTGCGCCTTCGTGCCAATTTCGGCACCCTTGGCAGCCCAGTTTCATCGGCAGCCCGGCAACCACGTCAGTCCGGCCTTTGGTAGGCCTCGAGGGCGCCCGTGTGCCATTCGGCGTCTCCAGTTTCGCGAACATCCTGTCCGGCGACGTCCATCGGAGATTTGCTTGCACAGGAACATTGTTTGGTGGAAATAAGAAGAGAAGAAGGGGTCCAAGGACCAAGAAAAAACACTCAGTAACCACATAATGCACGAATGGCCCCAATCGACCACCATTTTGCCGCAAATCATACCGATCTCTAAACCGGATCGGGGTTTACAGCATCTTCACACGCAGCCCAGCCATTTTGTAGACGAAGACGGGCGGTGTAGCGTACGGTTCCGGCCGCAGCCTAGCTCGCTCTAATTGCACGGAATAGGAATCGTTTTAGTCACCTGTCAATCTTCACGTTTTATTCTGACTTGCCCGCAACAGCGCCTAAATGGGTCTCTATAGTCTAACCCTGCTGTCTGGCGGACACTTGGTTAGCTTGTTAGGTTTTCTTTCGTTGTATCTTCTCTATATTTTTTTCCACTCCGCGAATTCTTCCACTCACTCTCAAACGATAACTCTCGGACGCTCGATTCGCATCAGACCGCAAGTTCGCACGCTTTGATACCGGTTGGGGATCGAAAAACTCGAATTTGACTGAATAAAATCACAATTAATCTCTTACCGAACAAAGTGCAAGCCATGTGCAGAATGTCATTCGCCCTTTATGCTACCATCCTTCTCGAAACTTCTTTTCACCGGAAGCAGCATCTGTCATCGGCGGTGTTGCCCGATTCGCGACCACGTTTGACGTTTTGCAACTGAACGAGGGGTGTGTAGACGCTTTTTATGATCTTGTGCTGTATTCTGTTGAATATCGCACTGTGGAGGAATTGGGTACTAAAGCCCTATGTCAGTTTTTATGTACAACGGTAAAAAACACGATTAAAAACCATTTCTGATCACTTTTTTTTTAATTTTAATGCAAATTTTTTTTTTGACAGGACAACATTTTTTCGATGGATCAACTATGGTCCCCTTGGATCGAGCTGTCAAGTAGGAGCTTTTCTGTCAAGAAGGACCGCGAGGTTAATTTTTCAAAATTGATTTAAAAATCCATTTTAAGCTCTTTATGGTCGTATAAAGGGTCATTGTACTCAGAAAAATAAGCTTTATCGCTGTAAACAATAATATCAGCAATCTTAGCTTCATTTTAGGACCCAATTGGGTACTAAAGCCCTATGTCAATTTTTATGTACAACGTTAAAAAACACGATTAAAAACCATTTCTGATCACTTTTTTCATTTTAATGCAAAATTTTTTTTTGACAAGACAACATTTTTTCGATGGATTAACTATGGTCCCCTTGGAACGAGCTGTCAAGTAGGAGCTTTTCTGTCAAGAAGGACCGCGAGATTAATTTTTCAAAATTGATTTAAAATCCATTTTAAACTCTTTGTGGTCGTACAAAGGGTCATTGTACTCAGAAAAATAAGTTTTATTGCTGTAAACAATAATATCAGCAATCTAAGCTTCATTTTAGGACCCAATTTCTTCCTGTGATTCCAGAACTCCATTTTTCGACTTTTATGGAAGTTTTTCACGGAATCTGGTATTACTTTGTACTCTGGATATCTTCCGAAAAATTTGCAGCGTTTCAAGTGGTACAATTAAAAACCATCTTCTTTCTTCCCCCATCAGGTCCGTTTCGGCCAGCCAGCACGTCCAGCAGCAAAAGAACAAGAAAAACGTACAAAACACGGCGGAAGCCATCCTGCAACAGCACCAGCACTGCACCACCATCACGACAACGGTGACGGCCACGACCACGACAACCACCGGCGGCTGCGGAACCACGTCCAGCGTCAAGCTCACCGTCAAGGACGAGGTCAAACCGCGGGCGTCGGTCCGAACGGTGCGCAACAACAGCCTGGACAGCTACCATCACCACTATCAGTTCATCAACATCCCGAACATCATCACGTACAAGCGGGGCCGCTCGAAGATTCCGGCCTCGGCCCGGCTCCGGTCCAGCATGGCTCAGCAGGACAGCTCGAAGGCAAGCGGTGGCGGGACGGCGAAGCCGGATGGCGACGAGACAACGGCGGCCATCCAGCTGATACTGAACAAGCCGATGACGCGCCGGATGAGGAATGCGGGCGGTGGAACCGCCCCTCCGCAGCTGATCTCCGCCGGTACGGGTGCTCCAGGTGCGGCAGCTGCCGCCGCAGCCGCCACGGACGAGCTGAATGGGAATGGAGGAGGTTAGTGACTTCTTGGAATTTAGATGGTATCAAGGTTTCTAATTCAACGCTCCACAGGAATCTCACGAACGCTTCCGCTGAGCGGAGACGACCACCGGAACAACAACGGCGACATCAACCTGGAGCTGACCAGTCTAGCGGCGGCAGGAACAACCGCCGCCGCCGCCACCACCACCATCAAGCGCAACAAACGATCTCGCAGCAGTACAAAGATTGAGAAGGAGAAGAACGACGAAAAGGGCAGCAAAGTGCTGCGCAAGAACGGGGGCGTCGTCGCGACCAGCGGGATTCCGGTGGCCACCAAGCTGGCCGGGGACGTCTCCAAGGGGGTTAGCAGCGAAAGTATTACCTCGGCGGCCAGCACGCCGACGGCGAGCCTTACGCGGAACACCTTCAGCAGTAGCTCGCTGAACCGGAAGGCTGCTGCGGCGGCGTCGGCGGTCAAGGGGACGGCGGAACCTTCCGGTGGTGGTAGCAATTCGCTCAAGGCGCGAAAAAAGTAGAGCGCTTCGTAGTGCGTGGTAGATGCAATTTTCTGTAATCATCGCTTGTTTTAACACTTTTTTAGGTTTTGTTTTTTCTTGGCAATCTTGCAGAATCCCGGTTTCTGTGATGTGATTTTTCGTACATTTTTTTGTTTATATCTCTTAAAACTATTGTGATTAACCACAATTTACACAGACACAAGTTTTGTTTGGTTAACAAAATCGAATCGAAGCTATCGCAGTGCGATAAAAACTATTTACTAAGACGAAACTGTTACTAATAGTTATTTTGTTTGTCACTCAAGATTAAATTTATGCAATGAATTATACACTAATCAAAACGGAAACTTCCCCTCTCTTAGCATTGCCGTAGATCGTTTGCAGCTCATTTTTTTTGGGATGAATTAGTTCAGTATCTGAAAGCTTTGGAACAAGTATGACTGGTTGTGAGTGATTCTGTTGGTCTGGAAGGGTGAGCGCTTGATTTGCTTATATTTTTCCGCTAGAAAACGCCTTTAAAACAATGCATGGCTGCTACATTCAGGTAATGGTTTGAGCAAAGTACGCTGCTCGTAAGGAAAGGGGTCAAGAAAGTTGAAACCTTATAGAATTTGCCTTCTCTTTTATTCTGCTGTTCGTTAAGCTTTTTCTTGACCCCGTTCCTTGGGAAGTCCGTACTGGCCCGCTTGATGATTTTCCAGAATAAAACACATTTTGGAAATGCCCTTCAAACTTGGCCTACCAAATGCATCCTCTTCAAATTTGAAGGACATTCATGCAGGAAGTTATCGTCCGTCCCAGATTTTGCTGATTAGTTGATGCAACATTCAAGGCAAGGGAATTTGAGAACCTCAACTTTTTCAACACCTCGAAATCGTCTAAGTTCCACTCACCTCTAAATTCTGTCCGGCAAAACAACAGAAAATTGACATTTAAGCTTTGATTTCCCAGGTGTCTCAATAACTTCACTTTCTAGCAAGTAATTTTCTTCAAAACTGGGCCGTAATAGTATCAACATCAAAAGTCTCAACCTTTTTTCCGAAGTAAACACTGCAGTTTCAAACACATTTTCCACCTGTACTTCTTGACGTTTCTCTCCACCGGAAACAGCCTGCTGTCATCGTCGCGCGGACGCGAGCGTTGCCAGATGTGCGCGCGATGACGTTTCGAACGAAGCAGTTTGACGAGGGGTGTTTGGTTTCGTGAAAAGTTTTTAACCCAACTTTGGGTAACTTGGGCAGAAAAATTCGAGGTGTGTTTTGTTCTTGGGTTCGCGGCTTATGTAAAAAAGGTTAATTAGGTTTAATTCGTACAAAATATAAGTGGTTCTTCTAAAAAGATTGAATAGCTATTTGATATTTTAATTGCGTTGAAAATTAAAATCATAACGCTACTTAACTGCAAACGCAAGTGGATTGCGTTGGCTTTCTTCAGGTGCAATCAAAATGAGGTGTTAACACGAAAGGTAGAATCACAGAGTAATCCAGAGGACGCAGTCCGAACAAATGTCATCGAATTTTGTGGTTGCGTTACGGTTGATGTTGTTGGATTTTCCTAAGGGTAGCAGGCGTTATATTTTTTTTCAGGCGTTATGTTTTTGAACGAATATTTGAATTAAATCTAGTAGCCAACAATTAAAAATAATTTCCTGTCAAACTGACTCTCGTTTCGTTTTGCAAAACAATTTCGACGAACCGATCGAGGGGTCCTGTTTTGGCGAGAGAGATAATCCGCCGGGCAAACTGACCTCGTCTCGGGGCCGTCGGAAAGTCGGCTTTGAAGAAGTGTTTTGTTTAACTGAAGGAGGAAATCCGCCAGGCTCGGATTGTGTAAAAAATTGTATGTGTTTTTTAAATGTTTGAATATAATATGGCTAATAAAATTGTAAACGGCTATAAATTTAATGTATATTATGGGAATTGTTTCTTATTTTCAAATGAAAACCGAAAGGAGGCAATATATAATGCGCGGGACATGTTTTTTGGGAGCTGCGGGGTTTTTGATAGCAAGAAAACTGATTAAATCATCAAAAGTTGTTCACATCACCTCCTCTTCTCCCCTCCAAGGCCGAGAACACAAACGCAATACATCACAAATCAATAGAATTTGGATCTTGAGCGATGGCACTTTTAAGAGTGGATTGAAAGATGGGCTGCGAATCGATAACAACACCTACTCGGAATTGACCTCTCGGTAGCATTTCAATCATGCAATTAATCAGCCACTTTTGATGTACGCAAACCTGTGCTAGCAACTTTCCCATCTGCATGCATTCAGCGTTGTTTTTTCCAAGACGTTAAGACGCCCTGCGGCTCGGGAAACGCCTTATCCAAAATTTACCGGAAAACAGATAACAGTTCGAAAGCAACCTAAAAAATATCAATTTTCAACTGATTGAGTCGGATTGAGTAATGTTTTGAATTTCTGACAAAGAAAACTGTCATTGAAAAACGTAACGCCTCTGAAAATCCAGTGAACTAAGATAGCAAAAAATAGCTTCTCATGTTAGGTTTTTCCTGAAGGGGGGATGTACCACGATCAAGGGGTAGGACAGTGAGTAATTTTGAGAAATTATGAGTAGAATTGAGTAACATTGAGCCACTCAGAATTTCTGAAACTTCACAACCGACGTAACGAATTTTGACAGTGACATTTGAGAAAATGACAAATCACTCAAAACAAAAAAACAACGTTATGCAGCACTTTTGCATGAAATTAAATGATCAGCAGAGCAGGTTATATTTCATGTTTTCCGGTTCGGAATTTATGTAAAAATATTGGCCGACGTTGTCCGTCTGGCCAAGAAGCCGGCCATCATCTTCAACGAAATTGACGTCATTTCCACAAAACGTTTCTAGCAGTGCTGAAACCACCTCGTGGGAAGTGGAGAATTACCGTGTCTGTAGCGCAACAGAACCGGTGGCCTGCCGGTTGGAAGTGGTGGCGTGGGCTCGACTAGAACTCGTCCAGTTCGTCATAACCGCGGAAAGAGTTCCAACGAGCTGGATCAACACCACGAACTACAAAACCAGATGGACAGATTCGATCAGACAACAGACCGCCTCCGCTTACATCAACGCCGAGCAGCTACAGGATACGATCCGGAAGAGGATGAACTGCTTGAGTCAAATTTTGCAGACCCTGCAGCCAGACATGAACCTGTTGTCCGCGGAGGGCGACGGAACCAGTCTGTATCGATCCGAATCTGGAGGAGGGACGGATGATAACCAACCGTAAGAGGAAAACGCATGTTCAATCACAACTGGCCATCAAATGACATGTGGTTAGATTTGCTCTGCCCAAGCAACCGTCGAGCCTGAGTTTCACGATGTGCGTTCCCATTCCCTGCCGGAGTTGGCGGCCCCAAGGGAAGTTAACGTTGAGAAGTACGACGGTTCAATAATGTTGAGTACCCTCGTTTGAGTACTAGTCAAATGACAGCACAAATACATGTAACGCGCGTTCTCTAACTTACCTTAAATAAACGAGCTTGTGCTCTATTCGGCCGCTTTCAACGCTGAAACTCTAACTGATAACAGCTCGTCTTTTCCTGCTCCGCAAATCACAACTTTAACATCTTTCCCCGGTTATATTAAGTGGCGACGGGGATAAAGGTGTAATTTTTTTTACTACTTACGGTGGTTGGAAAAGCGCTTGGGCGTTTGAAAATTTAAGCGACCATTTTGTGGCTCGTTCTGTGGGGAGCGTTCGTTGAAGTTAGCGGAAATATCCGGCGGATTTGTGGTTCTGAGAGTGAGGTGAAGAATCAGCAGCACGCGGCAAGCATTCGGCATCGACGGAACAAATCGGGCGGCTATCGTGCGGTGAATTGCCGTGGGGATTTTTTTTTCTCTGGTTTCGGTGGCGTTTGGTGCTGAAATTGGTGCGCTATTTTGTGGTGAATCGGACGGCTATTGTGAGCAGCAAGCAACTTCGTGGTTTGGCGGCATTCCAGAGCGCAACGCTGACGGTGGATTCGGTGTGCTAATCGGGCGGAACCGGCAGGAGGAGAACAAAAGAGGGCGGAAAGGCGGTCGCTGGCGGAAATTTTTGGATCAAGTTCAAGGTCGGGACGCCATTTTGGACGCCCTGGTCGAAGACGCGGCGCGCGTTGGTCTTCTTTTGTTCGTTGGGTGCTGCATCACAAGGTAAGGGCGATTGGGGCCAAATAAGCTCTTTTTGCCATTTATATTTATAAAAAAAAGTGAAATTCCTAGGCAGTATCACCAAGGAATTTTTGTATCGACATTTGGTGTACTAACATTTGAACATTTTGCCGTGTGATCGTAAGTGTGTGTGATTCTTTTGTTCGTGAAGAACAAAAGGTCTAAATTTTATTCAAATTTTAAGAGAGTTCTTCTTTATTTCATTAGTGGGCCGAATAGCCAAGGTGGAGTTTCTGCTAATTCATTAGTGCAAACTTCAGTTCCGCGGACCGGAGAACTCCTGTGCTGGTGCGCGAGTCGCTGAACGAGTTTTGCAGCGAAGGTTGAGTTATTTTCGCTGGCAAAGGCCGGGAAGGAGATCGGTGAGTGAAAAGCTATTTTAAAGTGATCCCTGGATTTGCAGTAATTGAGATATTTGTGTTTTTCTTTTTATTTTTTTTTTCTTTGGGAAATTTGAAATTTGTTTTTTTTTACCTGATTTTTGATATCAAGACATGGGTTCGAACGGGTTAGCTACCTCTATTGAGATGTTTAGAAAGGGTACGTCATTTACGGACTGGTCCGATCGATTGGCCTATACCTTTCACGCAAATCAAGTTGCGGCTGATCGCCAAAAATCGCATTTCATGACGATTTGCGGACCGTTTCTTTTTTCTCAATTAAAGCTGCACTACGGCAAAGATGAGCTGGATAAAGCCACTTATGCTGATATTGTGTTAAAATTGAAACAAAAATTGGACAAAACGGAGCCGGACTTAGTCCAACGCTTTCGTTTTAGTCAGCGAAACCAGCAACCTGATGAATCCAATGAGGATTTCGTGCAGGCGGTCAAGATGCAGGCGGAATTCTGTGGTTTTGGGGCGTTTAAGGACGTGGCCATTATGGACAGGGTCCTGGCGGGTCTTCTTGACGGGAATCTCAAAGAGAATTTGCTGAAGGAGGAAGGTTTGACTTTGGACAAGATGGACAAGTTCATCACAACTTGGAACATAGCAAAACAAAACGTTAAAGCGTTAAACAATCAACCTGGAGGATCTCAATTGGGACAGTACAGTTACTTTACACCAGAACAGATTCATTACATTCAAAAGACAACAACACAAAGACAAGGGTCTTCACGGTACGGAAATTACAGACAAAATGATGGGTTGCAAGGGCAAAATTTTCCAGAAAGGCGAAACAATTCCAGATTTCAGCCTTATAAAAACTACAATTCTGATTCTCAAGTTTACACTAACCGAAGGTTCAATAACCAAACACAACAACAAAGGTATTTTGACAAAAGCTATGATAGGAGATATCCTCAGACTAGAATTTCGTGTGATTTTTTGTGGGAAAATGGGTCATTCTAAGCAAAATTGCTTCAAACTTGATTACTTTAACAGACAATTTGTGAATTTCATGGGTGAGAGTACTGCAGATGATTATTCCTGCAATGAAGGTGGTGAAATTGAGTACGCAAATGCGGAAATGTTCAACCAAATAGAAAACTTTCAAGATAATAACGACCAATGCATGAAAATTTTTACTGTTTTGAACACAACATATGTTAAGCTGGATGAAACACAAATAGAGGACCAAATGGTTGATTTTGAAGTTGATGATAGTTGCTTGTTGAATGACAGCAAATTTTCTATACCAATTGATGATGATAGTTATGCTGTCATTGAATTGAAAAGTTTGTTTACCCCGAATTGGGAGGATGATTCGATTTTGGATTTGAACGATTTGTTTGATAAAACTTGTTATAATATTGATGAAAATTGTGATAAGGCCCTGAATTGGGATGATAATTTGTTTTGTGGTTTTGGATTTTTACATGATGACAACATGGAAGGTGGTGAACAAGGTGGTGAATGCGAGAATGTAGGTTTTAATGAACTTTTAGCAGATGTCAGCGTGAGTTTTGAAGGTGCCCCAAATTGGGAAGAAAATGTTGTGTGTGGTTTGAATAATTTATTTTTGTTTGACGATGTTTTGGATATAAAACAAGATGTGATGTTGGAAAATAACGAGGGTTCGATTGAACATAATTTTGATATCAAAAGGAATATTTCAAGCAATGCGATAGCAGCAAATTTATATTATACCTCAAATTGGGAAGACAGTGACAATTTTGATTTGGAATGTTTATTTACCACTAATGTTAACTCAAATCAAGCAAATCTTGATAACTGTGAAAGTTCGGACAAAAAGCTGCTGATTGGCAATGATGGTTGTGGAATTGAGTGTTGTATTGATGATGTTCAGAATTTGATTTTAACCCCAATTTGGGGAATGTTTCAAGAAAGTTCGGAAAGTGTTTGTTTTGAAAAAGTATTATTTGACGAAGTTTCTGAGATGTCAGGGCGAAAAGGTAGTAGTTTGAGTTTAAAGCTATGTAAATCTAATTTGAAAACGAGTATGATATGCAAAACATTGAATTGATGATAATATTTTTGATTATGATTGCTATAATTGTTTGCCAAAATGGGTTTAAAGCTATACAAAATTCGTTGTTTCTGTACGAACTGATGACTGAAATTTTGACGAGCATTGCAAATTTGCAATTTATTTTGATTTTGAGTAAAGGATATGCTAAAAAGTTAGACAATCGCTTTGTTGACGATTTTTGTGGTCGGCATGATCAAAAATTTGTGGACGATTGCTGGTTGTTAAATGACAAAGTTGGCAAACCGCTATATTTACAAAGCGGGAAATTGAAATGTTTACAAGTCATCTATGCCAAATCATTAAATCTGTTTTTGGAAAGTCATATTTGGTACACAATTGAGAAACAACAAGTGTTGGACAGGAATCTTATTAAAAGCATCAAACCAAAGCTGTTGGTTTGTTTGCTTGAATGTAATTGTTTGCTGGACAGTTTGGCAATAGTCATTGTGTTATTCATATTTTTGAGATTAGTTTTCTCAATTTGTTTGCTAAGAAACCTTATTCGCGGGCTGATGAAAGTGACGAATGGAGAATTCCATAATTTTAGTTTGTTGGTCATTTGTTCAATTCAGTTCATTAATTTTATTCAAGACGATGATTGTCTGTCATGGAAATTTAGTTTAATTTCAAATAGTTGTGTGTGCAATGGTACATTGAATGAAAAGCAAATTATAAACAAGTTAAACTATAGCATACCTAAAACTAAAACTTTTCAAGAGAAGTGTTTGACAGATGATCAGATAGTAGATGTGGAAACTCAATGGTTTCAATGGAAACTTTTTAGGGTGGTGAATGAGGTAGTCTCTTTAACTTGGGACATACCTAGCATATATTTTCATAAAATAGATCAAAATATCTTGATTCCATGCATTGTTTGCATTAATTCTCAATCAAAAATCCACAATAGTGATGAATTACTTGTTGTTTCAAGGTCCATTGGCTTTGTTCACAGGCTGATATGCTGGATTTCTGTCCTGAGTTTTAGAGTTGTTATTACAGTTTTCATTATAAATTTCCTAAAACAATTTTATTTGTATTTTAAACAGATACTCATTCAACACGGTTCCCAGTGTAGCGAAGACAAGAAAGCGCGATGGCGGCTAGTAGCACGAACCGTCGTGTTGTGGACTCGAAGGAGATGTGCTGTTCGTGATGACTGGCAATCAAAGAGGTTGCTGGTGGAGTGGAGCAAACGAAATGACCTTCTACTGAAGACGAAATGCGAAACGACATGGAGATTTCGAACGAGGACACGTGTGGTGCTGGATGCGGCAGATACCGTCCGTTTAGGGGTGTCTCTGAACGGAAAGGAACAAAACGTAAAAAACGCAAAAAGTGACTATTTTAAATTCCTGAACAATATTTTCATTCGAATAGTACAAAAAGTTGTATTAGATTTTTGGTTGATTCATAACCTTGCTTTATATACATTACTTTGTTATCATTTCATTAATGAGTTCGATTAACTTTAGTTTTAAGCAAAGGGGGAAGGACTGTTGAGTACCCTCGTTTGAGTACTAGTCAAATGACAGCACAAATACATGTAACGCGCGTTCTCTAACTTACCTTAAATAAACGAGCTTGTGCTCTATTCGGCCGCTTTCAACGCTGAAACTCTAACTGATAACAGCTCGTCTTTTCCTGCTCCGCAAATCACAACTTTAACATCTTTCCCCGGTTATATTAAATAAGAGCCGGAACTACACCCGAGGTGAAACCAGAACAGATTACATCAAGCCCCCAATCGAGTAATTCCTCAAGAGCAAGCAATTCCTCAACTCGTTGTAGCGCAGGGCAACGTTGCCCCTCACTGGAAGAAGTCGGCCTGTGACAACAGAGTTGTGCCTAATTTCAGCAAGGTGAGCTCAGAGGACATCGGCGCCTTGTAGGAGTGTCTGCGCAAGCCGATTTTCCTGCCGACAGAACGGAACAGACTAAGAGCAGCTTTCTTTGCCCGCCTGGTTTGATCAACCGGTGCGTGGTTCCATCATTATCAATCGATTTAAAAACGACCGCGTTTTGTTTTAACAATTAAATAAGAAAAAATAAATTAAAAAAAAAAACCTGAGCGAACATGGTATGCCCTTTAAACTGTTTAAAGCCGTGGTTTTAGATAAATAAAATTTAAGAAATTAAGACTCGTGACTGCTTCGGAGTGATGACGTGTTCCGGCGGATTGCCGATTCATTTTACGGAACCGCGCAAAGCTGTTAAGATTAGCAAATTCTAGATACTTTCAATGCAGAAACCGGCCTTGGATAATCAGTTGTCTCTCCTCCAACTGTTTCAAGGAAGCCATTCCGGAGATGTGCAGATAAATCTCCCAGTAAAGCGGTGAAATGAGGTCAACAGCTTCAACGAGCATGAAGCCGGTACACCAAATCTAGAACCGCCACGTTGTCGTAGTGAACACGTACAATAACTGAGGTTTTCTCTCTTGCAGCACCCTCCGTAACAGAATCCGGAACAGTAGGAATGGTCTCTTCCTTTTTCTGATGGACGATGGCCAAATGTGGGAACTTTCCCAGCATCGCAGCGTGAAAAAAAATCTTATTTGTTTGTAAACACGTTCGTCTGTCAAAGCATATTCAAAAATTCCGAAACTTAGCGAGACAAGAAAATCAAGAGGAGCATTGAGTAACTTTGAGCCACATTGAGTAACTTTGAGAAATTGAGTCACTCAGTTTCTCTCTGTCCTACCCCTTGACCACGATGTACCGCGTAACGCAACCATAAATTAAATACTAGTGCTCCCTCTGGATTACTCTGTGGTAGAATCGTTCAGTGGAATTATAATTAGGCATTTATTTTAACAATTTGTGCTACTTGATTTAACGTTTGTTTTGTGTAGATTATAAATAGAGTTTAATGTGACCCTTGGTTGTAACACATATAACTAGTAACGTTGGATTTACTTTATTTTATTCTTGTTAACTCACCTTAAGCAATTGATTTCGTACTAATTTTATTCGTTTAAGTTAAAAATACAATCGTACAGCAAGATCTTTTATTTATAGCGCGGCAACTCGTGTCTCGATTAATTCGTGTTTTTTTTTTTTTTAACCCGGGAAACGTCGACACAATAAAGAATAAAGACGAGCAGTATTTTGGGCCCGCAAAACGATGACAAAATATCAGAATCGTTCCGGGCAACACACAATCATCAAGTTCACTCACGATTTTTTTCTCGAACTCATCTTATGCATCTTGCAAACACAAATGAAATGTAGTGCAAATCTGACACTAACTGTAGATATAAAGAAAAAATATATACAACACTGTTGTTTGAAAGAAAAAAACTCGATGTATTTAAGTGAAACAATCGTAAAATCAACAAACAAGTCCGTAGTGAGAATTTAGTCGCCCCTAGTTGTAAATGGAACAAGACAAACGTATATAAAAACAAACAAAAAAGCAAACAAACACTTAAATATGGGTGATTCCAGGTCAACTGAGTACACTTTTGGACTCGACCTTCACCGATTTGGACCAAACTTTGAGGGAACGTTTATCTATCGATAGTTAACAGAAATCCCAAGTTTGGTGCTGATTGGACCATCCCTCTATTTTTGGCACCGCCCTCTTTTTTGGCGATTTTCTAAAAAACTTTTTTTTCTTTTAATCGTAACTTTGCAACTATTTGAGCAAAAGACTTTCTACAGGTTGCATTTTATAGAAAATTGTCCAAGGAATTCGATAAAAATAAAATTTCAACCCTTTAATGTCCACTAATATTATATTTTAACGTTTTAAGTATAAAAATTAGTTTTGACCAATTGATTATATTTTTATTTTTTTTTATTTTATCGTCATCGTGTTCCCCGGACAATTTTACATAATAATCAATATAGACTTCAAACTAAAATGAACTATTGGCGAGATACAGTGATTTTAATGAAAAAAGTTTGATTTTGCACTGCACTTTGTCCTATGAATTCAAATCCGAAATAAGTTTCTCACATAAAAACCGAATTATGCGAGATTCATTTCTTTTTGTTGAAAAGCACACCATGAACTTCCGAGTGCTGCGCAAAATCAAACTTTTTTCAGTAAAATCTCTGTATCTCGTCAATAGTTCATTTTAGTTTGAAGTCTACATTGATTTTTATGTAAAATTGTCCGGGGAACACGATGGTGATAAAATAAAACAAATAAAAATAGAAGCAATTGGTCAAAACTGAATTTTTATACTTAAAACGATAAAATATAATATTAGTGGGCATTTAAGGGTTGAAATTTATTTTTATCGGATTCCTTGGACAATTTTCTATAAAATGCAACCTGTAGAAAGTCTTTTGCTCAAATAGTTGCAAAGTTATGATTAAAAGAAAAAAAAGTTTTTTAGAAAATCGCCAAAAAAGAGGGCGGTGCCAAAATTAAAGGGATGGTCCAATCAGCACCAAACTTGGGATTTCTGTTAACTATCGATAGATAAACGTTCCCTCCAAGTTTGGTCCAAATCGGTGAAGGTCGAGTCCAAAAGTGTACTCAGTTGACCTGGAATGACCCATATCTAAAACAAAAACAAAATACCCCGCCATATTACACAAGTACAGTGAAGAAGAAAACATAAACAGAACATCTTCGGAAGGTATAAAAAGAATAAACATGTGTATTATTTAGAAGCATTATTAACTGTAGACAGAGCAGTAACTTGAACGCAAAACGCCACACAACACAACAAAAACTGCACTGCACAGCGTAAACAATAAACAACACTTTAAAGACAATGTAAATGTGCAGAGACACCACACGCAAAAAAAAAAAACAAAACGCACCCACAGAAGAATGAAAATATCAGAAAAAAGAAAACAAGTAACTAAATTAGCGCGTAATTGTAACCGCTTCAAACTTTACACAAACACACAACAAGACAATTCATACATTCAAGACAACTCACAAAAACACAGAAAAAAATACATTTAATAACATGTAAAACAGTAGAATGTAGAAAGATACACGAACGTGCATATGAAAAGATATATTATGAAAGAATTAATAAAACAAAAAGAATGTTGCAATCACACGCATTAAATAATACAAAATGGTGTTTTTATTCTTGAAGCAATCTCCTACAATTTTTTTCCGAGCAATATTCTCACTCAAACCATTTCAAAGACTCATCTTTGCGGTAAACTTTACGCAGTAGGCCTGGCCATATTTAAACGAGTGCTGACGAGAGTAATTTGACATTCTCTCGGATGGTTTCGACACTCTGGCAGTAAAATAGTGCAGCTCAACTCCATTCTGCATTTATGTCATCATCTGGTCAAGTGCCTTTCCCAACAAAAGAGTAAAATGTATTGTTGTTCCTTGTGGCGAGGACAATGGCTTACACTTTCAGTTCATATCTTCACTTCGCATAGCCTGCTGTGCGATCTGATCGCAGCATCTCTCACATCAATCTTGCGGTGGTGTCCACAGTCAGACATCTTTCTTTTCCTCACTTTTCAGACAGCAAAGCTGTATTCATCTCTGTGAGACACACATTATTCATGGCTAGAGGGTGACGATTCTCGAGATTTTCAATTTCCCGGGAATCGAGAGTTGAATTTGGCCATTTCCCGGGAATTCCCGGGACCCGGGAGTTTTTTTTACTATGCCAATAGTGGCAAAAAAGTGCCAATAGTGGCAAAATTTAAAAAGAAATGTATTAAATTCGTTATTTATTCTTTAAATTAAGTATCCTCATAATTTTGAGGAACTATATAGTTTACTATAATTGTTTTAAAATCTTTATGAATCATAATTCGCAATGAGTGACTTTTCAAATGTTGCACAAACTTGTTCCATGAACTTCTTCTTTTTAAATTTTTGTGAAGTAAAAACATAGCTAATATATAATTTCCCAGTATCGAGATTTTTGCAATATGATAAATAACGACTCAAAACAACAATTTAAACTTGTTTCATCCTTTTTAAGGTCAACTGTAAATTTTAATTGAAGATATATTTACAGTTATCAGGAATACCGGAGTATTCACAATTGGCGAACCTTAACTTTACAAAGATTACCGCTCCAGAGTTTTTTTTTTCCAAAATATAATTTAATATTGAGGTTGACGTGAAACATAAAATGACATCGCTTTGACATCAAAAAAAGAACCTTGAAAATTAACTTAGGTACTTAGAATTAAAAAAAAAAAGAGGATTGCTATGCTCGAGAGAAGATATGGAATTTGAACTTATCTTGAAAAAGCTTTTACCTCTTAGAAATAATAAATAAAAATAATATTTCTAGAGTTTTTTTTTTCATAACGTCCTATAAAAACTCTGGATTCATAAAAAAACATTAAATTTCATTTTTGGGGTGTAACTGCAGAGTATGTTTTAAGGTAAATTTTGGGGTCCACATTTTTTGGCTTCTCTAGATTATAGTTATTGGAATTTTTGACAAGTTAAAATTTAAAAAATATAAATAAAATGAACAGGAAGATTAAAGATGCATTGGTTTATTTGAATTTAAACATCGAACATTAAACATCCAATGTTTCAAAACAATTTTGAATTTTTCATTTAATTCTTGATTAGTTTATATAATTTTGCTTCAATATTTATAAGTTTAAAAATTTCCCGGGAGTCTCGACCGAATTTCCCGGGAATCGAGAGGTCCAAAAATGGTCGATTTCCCGGGAAATTTTTCCCGGGAATTCCCGCTCGTCACCCTCTATTCATGGCATGCTACAGCGGAACCTGTTAAAGCAGGGTGCATACACCTGAACTTGTATGGGACTCCACAATTAAATTGTGGTCTAATTTTGGTACTAAAATAAGGTTTAAATGGCATTCATAAAGTTTGATAAGGTTGGTAAGATTCGCGAAAATTCTTCCCGAGCAGACGGAAATAACGTGGGAATATTTTTTTTTGATATTTGAAAATACTAGGCCAATAACATTTTATGTTATTTATAACAAGATTTGTTATTAGTCGTTATGATTTTTTTGTTATTGGATTGTTATTGTAATAACAGACTAATAACACTTTTAGGTATTCTTCGAACAAATATTTGTTATTATTTTTCTTATTTTAACAACTAATCCGATCATCCCATTAACAGTCGGAGGTATTCTTCCATAACAAAAAACGTCCAAAGTTGTTTTGGCTTTTATTCAATATCAGACCAATAACAAATTTTGTTATTCAACCCTTATTCATATAACTTCATATTTCATTTATTGTTCCGATACAGTTGTCCATTCTATATTTTCATTTGCCACATTCATCTCGTAGGTTCTTTTTTTTCTTTTATTTTCTTTCCAGCCCGTAACAGCCAGTTCCGAACTCCTGTAAAGGTTTCCACCGATGGAGTTCTGCCTTCAGCCGCAGTTCATTATTTTCTTTATAATTGTATTTATTTATTGTATTTTTTTTACCGAAAAGATGCAGGTTTTTATGCCAGCATTCTAGTGGCTTTTCCTGTCCAAGGAAAATTGATCAAATAAACAAACAATCAATCAATCAATCAAATGGATTTATCATGAAGATTCCATAACACTTTCTGTTATTTCAACAGTATTTGTTATTGAAATGGCATGAATTTTGTTATTACCGTCTGCCCGGGTTGACAGAAAGTCTGAGATAGGGCTTTAGTGCCCAGGTATCGCATTTTATGGTACATCCTCCGGAACGTCGTAATTAGGTTTTACGCCGACTCGATTTGAAGGTTAGAAATTTGACAGCTTGGCTGCACTGTTTACATTTTTTGCTCATGTGTCTTTGTAAAAATGTGTGTGCGTGTGCGCTCGTGACGTCACGCTGTAAAATCTAATAGGCCCCCAAAACCAAAGCTAAAAACTCGATTCGCCACCTACATTCGAAGTTACTTAAAAAATATTTGTCCACTTGAATAATCTACATTCTCAATTGATTAGTTAGGTTTTAGTTAATTAAAACATTCCCTTATTTTGAATCAGATAATGTTCAGGTTAATTCGGCCATCACAAAAATATTTTCGTTTATATCAATTAAGCTATTTATTTCTTACCTGAAAATGGTACACCCAGAACTGGGCATCGGCATACGAGAGGATAAAGAGCACGATTCGGTAGTAAAATGGTACTGTGTGCGGACTGAGGACTAAATGGCGGTCGTTTGTCCATATAAGGCACTCAATAGGATGAACTGTTCCAATGAACGAATGAACACGCGAGAGGACTATACTCTCGCAATATAGCACTTTCCTCACGTTTCTTTTCGTGAGGACTATTCCCTCGTTCTTTAACTTTGGGTGTATAATTTGCTATTAATGTCGATTTTATGATGAAATAAAACAATTTCAAATTTCAAACCAACTTACTCGCTGTAGGTTATAATGAAAACATCACCCCAAGTTTCAGCGCCCTCTAGTGGGGGTAGTTTTGACGTTTGATTGCCTATAACACGATCAAAATGAGCAAAACCCAAACGAAAAAACAGCTCGAAACTGAACGAAAGAGATCAGTGAAAAAAAAAAACATGGAAAACATGAAAAGAAAAGATAAAAGGGCCAATGTGAATACCGGGAGTAAACAAAACAGTAATCGACATTATAATCAACATGTGCAAAGGGAAAAGGCCAAACGACGAAGAACATCACACTCTGCACTGGCTGCTTACAAGAACGATCTTCTCCAGTTTTCTCTTTCGTGTCTTATCTCGCTCGCTACCTTGCACAAGAGAGAGCGTTTTTGGATTGTGGCTCTCTTTTGCATATATCGCATACATGCATGCATGCGGTCTTGGCGACGGTGGTTAGTGATCGCACAGACAACAGGACTTGGAACTTTTGGGTTGCAAAAAGGGGAAATGTGCCTATTTTCATTACTATTCTAATTGCGACTGATCAACACTTAAACATTGGATTTTCAATTACTGAAAACATTTCTGACCGTCAATGAATATTATAGTTTAAATTAGCTAAGACCGAAGTTAAGACCCTCCACAAACTAGTCAAAACCATCATAAGTGTCTCAAACAGGCTCCTCAGTTAAACAGGCTGATAAAGAATTTATTTCCTCAAAGTAATCTGTTGTTTGCTGAGCGTTTCTAAAATTGTTGGAGTCTAGATTTTTTTTTTAAATTTTAGATCAAAATTTGATTTTTAAATTATTAATTATATTAATCTTATTTTTCTGGACGAAACACACAAAAAGTACAAAATGATTCAGCACCTTCGACGTCTGTAAAAATTCGCGCTAGACGTATTCAACAAGAAAAAGGAAAAAAAAAATGTTGAAAAAAAATTGTTGTCGGATTTAAAATAATCCATTTGCCGAATGGAAAAAAATACAAAAAATATTGGAGCTAAAACATTAGCAGTAAAATATAAGTGAGATTTTGTTTACAATTTAAAACATACCGCAAACAGTTTTTTTGCTGGCAAAACATGTTTTTGTCACTTCTTTTAATCAAAAATCAAACAAAACAATGCCAAAGGGCCGTTGTGGGTTTGTAAACAAAGAGTGTGTCCTGCTCACGCTAGAGGATGTTTACATCTGGCATGAAAGGGATACACTCTTTGTTTACAAACCCACAACGGCCCTTTGGCATTGTTTTGCTAGAAATGATTGCGAAACTACTAGTTAACATTTCAACATTAATCGGGGCCGAGGCACAAAAAATGAAAAAAAAAAATCAAACCATCCACATTAACGACCCCCGGGTCTTTTGTGGTCTCTATTGCAAGTTTCTGCTCGAACCTAGGAGTCCGAAGGCTTGAATGGGGAGAACACCCAAACCTCTTTTTACTCCAAGGAACCTTCCACCCCAGTGTTTGAACTGACGACCTTTGGATTGAGAGTCCAACCGCCGCCAGCGATTCCACCGAAGTAGGCTTGGTTTGGTGTGTTGTTTGTACTTATGGCATGGAGACGACTCCTACATCTGGAATGACTTAACGGCCTAACAACCAAGGCCGGGACCGACATTTTACTTCCTCATCCGATGGAAGGTTGCAGCAGATGGGAATCGAACCCAAAATCATCCGCTTACAAAGCGGACAGCGTAACCATTCGGCCACGCGAAGCCACTGGGGTCGAGGCATATTAACTTTAAAAAAATATTTGAAATTAAACAGTCCATCAGCGAAAAAAAGGCCAAAGCATTTTTTGTGTTCCCAATCATTTAGAAAGCAAAAGAAACATTACTAAAAAAATAAAAAAAATATATCGAAAAATGAAACAATAAATAACGTTTATTTATTAATTTCTGCGTTAAAAAAGAGCTAGACACAAGTTTTATAACATTTGCATTATAGGACCACGACCCCTGGATTGGAAATCAAGCACGCCGTTAGTCGAAACCCGTCCCCTAGCGGTCATCATTCCCAGTGAGCCGATTTACTCTTTGACGGGATCTGACTTTGTTGAGCCAGACAGGAATCGAACCCATCACCTTCCGCTTACAAGGTGAAACCCGTAACCAAACTTTAACCCCTTCGATTTTTTTTTTCATTTTATGAAATGTTTTGGTAGACAAAGTGCCAGAGCCATGGCCAGAGCTATAGGGTATGACGGACGTTTTGTTTTTGGAAAAGCTCTGATTTTAGAAAAAGTGTTTTTTAAAGTATCGAAAATTGAAAATTAGATCAAAAATTTTTTTTAGATTGTATTCAATTGTAATTTATTTGGTAACGATATCCTGTTAGTTTACGTTTTTTTATCAGGACAAGGAAGGGTTCAAGAAAATTGTGCATTTGTAGCCAAAGGAATTGTCAAAATTTAAATTGATTGGATTAGAAAAAAAATCGAAAAGTACTTTTATAAAATTTGGAAATGTGTACCATTTTTTAATAAGTGCCTTTTTATTTTTAAATCATTCAACAATTTTTTTTCTTTAGGAGAGAGTCCACAAACAGGGCATACCACGGGGCATACCCTTTTGTATTGGACGTCGTTTGGACTTCACCAATCTGCCTGAAACAAATTTTCAAACTTAGATAAAAAGCGTTGCACCCAGATATCAACTCGTTTCGACCTGGAGCTTGTAGGGGACATCTGGGACTACTATCTGAGATTGATAACGCTTTGGGTAAGGCGGTTTAACACATGACATATAGACACTAGATGAAAATAAACATTTTTATGCATCTTTATTTGGAAAATTGTCTCAGAAACACGAATATGATAAAATTATCATTAGAAAATGGTATCTAAGGGTTCCCCAGAACAAAAAATTGCATCAAAAAATTCACTAAAGGTAAGTGTCTATTCTCTGTATTAATCTGCCTTACCCAAAGCGTTATCAGTCTCAAATGGTAGGCTTCCCGGTTAGCCCAAGTTACAGCATTTTTAAAAATTTTGAAATTGGTGTGGTCGATGGGATATGGGTTTGCTTTGCTCCTGGACTCGCTCTTAAAAAAATTTATCTAGGCTTGTGTCAAGAATTGTGTCAATCTTCTTCCATTTTTGGATAAAATATATTCGAAAAGCTGAGAGCCATGCAAAGAATGAAAATTATCAAAAATCAGTTTTTTTTTTCAAAGTTCTGATCAATTGAATTTTTAATCGATGATATCTAGGAAACCTTTGATTGATTTGTGATTTGTGAGGTGAAACTTATGTGAAATTTTCTCAACTCTTTGAATTATTTTTTTCGATTTTTTAAATCACGGCCTAATAAATAATGGCATCGTGAAATTGATACATTCTGCTAAAATATTTAAATCTAGTGTTTTTTTTTGTATGAACTTCAATTGTTTTAATCAAAATTCCAAATTCCGTAAAATCACAATTTGCTATTTTCTGAAACAGGCCTGTTTTCATAAAAAAAATGTCCTAGTTTGTTCAAATTGCTCCGTATTTCAACACTTCGACTTAGTTTCAACGCCATCCTGACTAAGTCGCACCGAGTTATCTTAGATCGACCTCTTCTCCGCTTGTCTGTGATCCACCCAGAGACACCATGCACGAAGTTCATCAACAAAAACTCAAAAGGAGAGAGCTCGCAAAAGGTTCTGGAGAAGTGCGCGGAGGTCTTGCTGCGGGTCTTCGCCCAGACACAGGGCAGTTGCTTTCCGAAGCTTCGCCGTTTAGGATCGCGTCGTCGTCGTCGTTTGAAGATCGTTTGCGTCGTCCGGTCGGGTCGGATCCTCGCCGTGTGTTTGGAAGAGAGTTCGCGGCGGCAGAAATTGCGGAAGATCTTGGGCCGGCAGCGGAGGAGGGTCTTGAGCAAAAAGGATCAGGTTTCAACGGGCTGCGATCGGCAGATGGTGAAAACAAAACTGTCGACTGTCTCTCACTGTGTTCGGGCGGAATTTAGCGCTGCTCGTTTGTGTTTGTGCTGCTGTTGTTGGGCAGTTTGGGGACCCCTCCCCCCTGTTCTTCTCAAATGGGTCACTTTGTAACCCCTAGGCTAACCTAACCTAGCTCGCGTCAGAGCCTGCCTTGTTCGGCTGGGGAGTTCGGGATCGAGCGCGCGCGCCCGGATTCTTCGCGAGTTCTTCGGGTTGCTGCGATGTTTGTGTGAGTGTTCTTGTGCGTTGCAGTTGGTGTAAACAACCACTACCACTACCGATGCGGGGTGGTCAATAAAGCGCAACAAACGGTCGTAAAAAGAGCAAAAGGGCTAGGCTGTTGGTGCGTTGGTCATCTGGAATAGGTTGGAACAGGGGAAGGGTATACAGGGCTGCAGGCCAGTAGCGACCGAATGCTAATTGGTACTAAATGCGTGGTTCAGCTGGTTAGCACTTGTGAAGAGAGTCTCCGCGGGTGCCCTCGGGGAGAAAGCTGGAACTCTTCGGAAAGGGATTTTACTCGTGAACTTGAGCTAGTTGAAGGGTGTCCCAAATTTGGCGTGATCGCACAACAGTTGGTCACGATCGGTTAGCAGCTGTTGCGCAGTTTTCGGATGTTGAGAATCTCAAAAAAGTAAAATAAAATAAAAATTTTGAGACCTCACAATGAAGGAACTAAACGCGAGTTAAAAAGGGTAAAAGTTGGTGTTTGACAAGAGTTCAAAAAGGAGCGATCGCGAGTGAGTGTGTCGGCAAGATCAACAAGAAGAATCGGCTTAGCGAAACGCAAGAGAAAAAAAAGGTAAACTCGCGAATAGGCTCTGGAGCGAGTAAGTACAAAAAACAACATCGGAGCAGGCTTCGTCGCGATCGTGTCGATCCTTCTTCTAATAATACAGAAGCAGGCGCACAGCAGCCCATCGGCAAGATCGACTAGCCGAAGAAGAGACGGGAAGGGAAGAGAGCAAGAAGAGAATGGAAATTCTGCGGCGGTGCTGCTGAAAGTGCACCACACAACCACAACACACTGACTGGTTGTTGCTGAAAGGAGAGCGGAAAAGAGATAGAGGTGAGTGCTTAGGCACGGCAGTGCTGCCATGGTTTTGGGATTAGGATTAGCTGTTTGGCACTTATTTCTGACTACAACAGTACATTTTTGTTTTCTGTTTTTTTAGTTCCTTTCTTAATTTTCTTAACATTGTAAAAAATACGAAAACTTGTTAGATAATTTCCCTTCATTTTTAAAAATTTCATGTTTTTGCTTGCTTTACAAATTTGTAAAACATTGCTAACCGAATTCTGCAAAGTCACAAATCTGGAGTTTTTTTTTGAAAAGGTCCAATAAACCAAATTTCCAGTTTTTGCTTTTTGGGTGTTTTTGAAACCGCCTTGAGTCAGGGGTATTGAAAAACACCCAAAAAGCATAAACTGAAAATTAGGTTTATTGGACCTTCTAAAAAAAAAAAGCTCGAGAAATAGAGATTCTGTGAAATTTGATTCCTTCACAGAATCCTCTCTGTGGTAAACGTAAAACAGTAGGACTGACCTAGCTCGCTACAACCAACACCGCCTCTAGACGGACTTCTATCTAAATATTCGCCAAAGATCCATTTTCAGTAAATTTTTGATCTTTAAAAAGCATTGAAAAGAAGAACTTTTTAGAATTTTTGATGGGACTATGCCTTTTTTTAATGTCGTTTTATCAGAGTTTATCTTTGAATGCGTTTACACTCAACCCCCGGTGGTTGGACACTTTTTCGTTTGACACTTTTTTAGTTTGTACCCCGTTGGTTGGTCAAAGTCAAACTAAAAAGTGACGTACTGTCACTTTTTACACGGTGCTCACGCACACTATCAAAACAAACGTTTGGTAGTGTGTGTGAACTCCGTGTAAAAGGGGTGTCAATCTTAAAAGTGACCCCGTTCGTTTGACAACGGTTGGTGTCAAACCATCGGGGTTTGAGTGTATTACATATCCTATATTCCAAATAAAATTAGTATTTTGCAGTATTTTGTCTTCAAATATCTTTAAAACACAATTAAAAACATGTTCATACCAACCCATGACCATTTTGCTGATTTACATGTATGTAACTGCTCAAATGATAAATAAATAAAAAGGTAAAAGGTAATGATACGAAGTGGTAGAATCAGAAAAAAATATTAACTAAACAAGATACATGCAAATTAAAAACACAATAACAACCAAAAACATAAACAAGAGAGTTTTTCGTAGAAGAAAAGTTGATCGAAAAAAATATATATTAAAAATTTCAAGACTGTCAGGTAATATGAGATGTTTCTGAAAATTTAGCAAAGCAAAGTTTGTATGCTATCCATACAAAAATGCAATCAAAATATTAAAAAATCAGAAACTTGAGAAATGCTTTTCTGATCGATTTGGTGTGTTCGGCAATGTTGTGTGTATTTGATGAGAGAAATGTTTTGAAGTTTATGTTCCTCGGCTGTGACAGCCCAGTTGTTTTTTTTTTGTTTGGCAATCATTAGTTTCCAAAATTTATAAGTACTGACGAAGAACTATTGCTATTCCAGATAAAACCAACCACATTTAAAAAAATATGTAAGTATATTTTTGAAAACCAAAAAATCTACTTTAAATTTGCGTTCAAGTCTGGACTTATGGCTGCTAAAGTAGGTATGTTCTGGAAATATCCGTAGTATATTTTGCAAAAAACCGTAACAATGGATGTAAAGCAGCCGCTCTTTTTAAAAATTAACCTCAACATGTGAAATTTTCAAAAACACATCCAGAGCCTTTTCAAATGTTAGAGTTGATTTTATGAATTTGAAAATCTTTTTACGCGAATGATTTCAAAATTTCACTATAATGTTTCAATTTTGACATTAAGGGTTCACAGCAACCAAGGAAGTTGTTGTCTTCTTATTCCAAAATTGGCAAATTTACGGACCCAATACTGCAACAATCTGATTGTAAAAATATTCAAACTGGTTTGTAAATTATTTTGTAGATTGCGTTTTAGGGGATGAAATAGGGTATTTTATTTTATTTTACCCCCTAGTAGAGCCGAAGCACATTTTTCATAAATTTTCGATGTTTTAAGCACTTTTTCATAACCCTTTGTACAAAACAATGAAAACTGAAGTCTTTTGAACAATTTTGACTATTTGTTTCATCAGTTATTTGTTTTTGAGCAGAAAAATAGCCAATTGAAAAAAAAAGTTTTTTTTTTGCCTGTTGTGGACCCCCTTTTCCTACAGTGGGCCCGGGTCCATAATCCGATTGTGGACCCGGGTCCACTATAGGCAAACTGTTATTTTTATACCAAATTTAACCGATATTTGATGTTTTGATGCATGGTGTAGGTCTAATGATAGATATAATGAATAAAAGATGGTTTTTGCTCACTATTCATCATAAACAAATATTTTTTGTTAACAAATTTGGCTTTAAACAACAAAAAAACCAAACAGACATTTAAACACATTTATTTCCGAAAAAGATCAGAGAAAACGTCTCAAAAACCACTGTAAACATAAAAATAATTTTAAAAAAGTAATCTTGATGCAATTTTTTCCATATTAATTACATAAATGGTTGACCGAAACTAAACAATAGAATTGTTTACAGTTGCTGATAAAACCACGCATGTTTATTGGAAAAAAAATGTTTTGTTATTGATTTATTATTATAAATATCATTTCAAACTGCAATTATGGTGCTTTATGGTGCTACAATTAACTATAGTTTTGATTAATTACAAATTCTTACGGCTTCAGCATTATTGGTACTTTTAACATGAAAACAGCTATATGTATACTCATAATTGAAAAAATATGCGTTTAGGTTGATAACAACAAGCATTTATTGTATGTTTAAGAGAAACTTTTGCTTGAATACATAGTTTTCATCATTTTTGAAGGTTTAATTAACAGGGGTCCACTTTTGGAAAAGTTTGGATTTTCGTTGTCCTATATTGGACCCCCCTGATTTTTGCTCGAAAATGAGCAGTTCTTCGCTTTATTTTAGTAAAGTTTCTTAAACTTACATTATTTCGACCTGCTGAAGTTGAATAATCAGTCAAAAAATGATTGGATAGTTAATTCAATCATAAAATATAAATGCAGTTTTGTTGTGAAAATGCTAGTGGCCATGGCTGATTTCAGATGTCGAACTCAAAACACTTATTTTGGTGAAAAGGACAATTCAATGTCAGTCAACATTGTTCTAAATGATGCTGAACATGCCAAATAAAAGATTTGTAGACAACAACACTCTTGAAATTGTGATTTTATTAAATTTTCCATTAAAAACCCTTCAGAGGGTCCACTATAGGAAAGGGGTCCACTAATGGATAACGTACCCTAAAATTTATAGTGATAGTTCCCGTATTTTTGAGGATACTGAAATGTCTGTATCAAAAATCTGTGTTCAAAAGCTTTGGTTGATGTGCACCGTTAAAAACGTTAAAATAGTTAGTGAGATGTTGTTACCTGGATATTCCCTGTGTTTCGTCAAAGACACCATCAGTTCTCAATATACCGATTTTTGTATTACTTAAAACATTTTAGTTAGATAGCTGTCAAAAGCGAGAGCATTATAAATATGTACACAAAATTGCTTATTACTTCTTTTATTCTTTTTTTAAAAATAACAAAAAAAACATAGACCATAAATCCTCCATAAAATGCTACGTTATTTATGGATGGCGACTAATAGAAATGTCAAACTTTGAAATCTTCTTGTTTGTTTATGGTCGATTGATGGTTGGTTCAATTGGGTCCTTAAATGAAGCTTAAATTTGTGATAATATTGTTCACAAAGATAAAGCTTATTTTTCTAAGTACAATGACTTTTTGTACTACCGCAAAGGATTTAAAATAGATTTTCAAATCAATTTAAAAAAAAAAACATTGCAGTCCTTCTTGACAGAAAAGGTTCTACTTGACAGCTCATTCTAAGGGGACCATAGTTGGTCCATCGAAAAAATGATATCTTGTCAATTTATTTATTTTTTGCATCAAAATGATAAAAAGTGATCAGAAATGGATTTTGATCGTGGTTTTTACCGTTGTACATAAAAAAATACATAGGACCCTATTGTCAGCACCATCAAAACATCCATTCTCAACATTGAGCATAAAGAAAGCCGTTCAATTTCCTGACGACAATATCAATAGTCACTGTTAAAATTTTGGATATACAATAGGGTGACTACATTCTTTGAGCAAAATTAAGCATTTGTACCAATTTTGAGCCAAATCGGTTATGGTCTGGCCACAGAACGTTAAATTTGGTGAAAAAATCGTTTCATGCTAAAACGTATTTTTTTTAAATCGTTGATAACTTTTCTGGATCAACTCGGATAGATTTGCACTCTTGGACAAAGTTGTAAAGCTTTAAATTTCACATTAGAATTTTAATGTTGACAAAAATCTCCACACAATTAACGCAACCTTACGTGAAGAATCGGAAATAATTCTTCATCCGTTCTGCATGCATTTAAAAAAAAAATCTCTTTTTAAAGTCCATTTCGGAAAGTGTTATCCCACAACGGCTGGCAACACTCTGCCTTTATTTTTTGTACATAAATATCCCAACCGCCAATTCAATCCCTTGAAGAATCGTTTCGTCCAACTCTCCAGTCCGCCAGAAGCTTATAAACCGCGCGCGCGCGCAAGGCAATCTCATTCTTTCCGATGATGGACCATGATGACGATCATCGCGGACTCAAAAGACCGATAGATCAACTCTGTGTGATACACATTTTGCCCCTCTCCTCTGCAGCCGGCAGAACCCGATGAACCGCGCACAATCGGTTGGGGTCGGCTTTGGCTCGGACTTGGACGACCCAATGTAGCTTTATTAGATAATAGCATAAAATTAATTTTAATAGGCCTGAATTGAAAGGAGTTTACAAATTGAAAGCTCTCCGCTGGCGGCGGCTGCTCGTCCGCTGTTGGTGGAATGGGTTGGGTTTTTGGGTTTGAGGTTTTTTTTGTTGGTTCAGGTTCGACGGTGAATGTGTGTGTTTGTAAAGAAAGGGGAACGATCATGAACAGCGTAGATTTCATATTTTGAATGCTTAAGTTCGACTATCAAGTATTACATCCAAAAAAATATATTCAACAATTTTTGGAAAATCTCTCTAAATGTGTTTAAGGGTGTGTAACTTCTAAACGACCCCTCAAAAGCAGCAAACCTACTGGGAATCAAATACTGTCGGATAGATAACAGAAGGCAGATTCCGTAGAAAATGCAGAATCAACAGAAAAGTGAGGTCTGAAAAAAGAGCCCAAAACTAAACACACACGTTAAAAGGAAGGAAACTGTAGTGAAACTGGTGATGATAGAAGATCGAACAAAACGATTCGAAACGAGACTTTTGAAAGTGATTTGGCCGATGTTGTGGTGGTGGCTATCATACTCTGACACATTCGAATTTAAATTTGATGGATGGTTTTGGGAAGAAGGAGGGTCGGGGAGAAAGAGAGAATTATCAACCTGTTGGTTATGCTGCATTTTTTTTTCAAATAATAGATCGGTTTCGTTTCGATTGATTGGAGCGCGTGCGCGCGCGGTCGTGTTTGGTCACGGTTTGTTTTTATGAGTATGAATTTAGTGTTTAGGATCAATATTTGATCGAATTTACGATCGTGTGTTGTTGATATTTGGACAAACTAGCACTCTGATTATTATTATTTTTTTGCTGCGTTAATATGTGTCTTATTTGTGTCTTTTTATTCTTTTTGAATGTTTTGAAGCTCAATAAAAAAGGATTGATAAGTTTCCAAAAGCATTAAAAAATTCATGTTGAACTTGTGTATGATAAACTGTTAAGAGGCAGTATTTGTAGATTCTGCTCGGTTTGTTCTAGAGGTCGTATCGAGGTGCTCCAATTTGGATGAAACTTTCAGGGTTTGTTTGTCTATACATGAGATGAACTCATGCCAAATATGAGTCCTCTACGACAAACGGAAGTGAGGTAAAACGGGAATTGAAGTTTGAGGTTCAAAAAACATGAAACATCTTAAAATTGCTCGCATTTCCGTAAAACTTCATCAATTCCAATTCTCTTAGATGCATTCGAATGGTCTTTTAAAGCCCTTCAAAATGTGCTTGAAGAAATTGAAGAAGTTTTACGAAAATGCTAGCAATTTTAAGATTTTTCATGTTTTTTGGACCTCAAACTTCAATGCCCGTTTTACCCCACTCCCCTTTGTCGTAGAGGGCTCATATTTGGCATGAGTTCATCTTATGTATAGACAAACAAACCCTAAAAGTTTCATCCAAATCGGAGCACCTCGATACGACCTGTTTCACATCGGTGAAAAACTCGCTCTTAATATCAATTATTTAAAAAATCAGATTTGTAATTTCTGGTTTTCATAAAAGCATTCGATTTGAGACATCATTTTAGCCCAATTTTGGTCAAAATTTTCTCATAGTTTCGGAGGTCTGATAAAATACTGTAATACCGATACCGATCCCTCCTCCCCCACTTTTTTTCGATAAGTTTTAGAGGACATCAAATGCCAACTTTTCAGAAATTTGCAGTTTGTGCAAACATATTGACTTGGTTATGAATTTTTAATCAATACTAATTTTTGTTCAAATCAACATGTTGGTTGCAAAAATTTCAATTTCATTTTTCGACGGTTAATCAAAAAGTACTCTTGTGTAATTCTGATAAAATGCACCGTTTTCGAGTTAAAGCACGGCGAGTTATGAATTTTTTAATCAATATTGATTTTCTCAAAAAATCAAAAAATTCTTCGCAAAAATTTTTCAACTTTATTTTTCGACGTTATATTAAATTTGCAATCAAAAAGTACTTTAGTGAAATTTTGATAAAGTGCACCGTTTTTAATTTAAGTTAAACCCAATTTTAGGTGACTTTTTAGAAAATAGCCGCAGTTTTTCATTTTTTTAAATTACTGCACATGTTTGCCCATTTTTGAAAAAAATATTTTTGAAATTCTCTATATTTTGCTTTTTTGAACTTTGTTGATACGACCCTTAGTTGCTGAGATATTGCCATGCAAAGGTTTAAAAACAGGAAAATTGATGTTTTCTAAGTCCCACCCAAACAACACACCATTTTCTAATGTCGATATCTCAGCAACTAATGGTCCGATTTTCAATGTTAAACTATGAAACATTCGTGAAATTTTCCGATCTTTTCGAAAAAATATTTTATTTTCCGAGACTAAAATTTTAAAAGGGCCAAACATTCAATATTACGCCCTTTTAAAATGTTAGTCTTGGTTTAAATTTTTTGAAAATATTGTTTTCGAAGAGATCGGAAAATTTCACGAATGTTTCATATTTTGACATTGAAAATCGGACCATTAGTTGCTGAGATATCGACATTATAAAATGGTGTGTTGTTTGGGTGGGACTTAGAAAACATCAATTTTCCTGTTTTTTAACCTTTGCATGGCAATATATCAGCAACTAAGGGTCGTATCAACAAAGTTCAAAAATGCAAAATGTAGAGAATTTTCTCAGCTTTTTAAAAATATTTTTATTAAAGGTTGGCAAACATGTGCACTAACTTAAAAAAATGAAAAACTGCGACTATTTCCAAAAAAGTCACCTAAAATTGGATTTGACTTAAAAACGGCGCACTTTATCAAAATTTCACTAAAGTACTTTTTGATTGCAAATTTAATTTAACGTTGAAAAATAAAAGTGAAAAATTTTTGCGAAGAATTTTTCGATTTTTTGAAAAAATCAGTATTGACTAAAAAAAAATCATAACTCGCTCAAAGATTTTTTGAACAACCTGGAAATTTCTGAAAAGTTGGCATTTGATGTCCTCTAAAACATATAAAAAAAATTTAGTTTTTTTGCACATCAAGTTTTAGTGACAAAAAGTTAAATAAAAAATCAGGGAGCGGCCGTGGCTGACTGGTTACGGTGTTCGCTTTGTAAGCGAATGGTTCTGGGTTCGATGCCCATCTGCTTCCTACGAGAAAGATTAGAACACAGAAATTAGAAATGATCAATATGAACGAAAAATCAAATTCACTCGAGGCGGGATTCGAACCCCCGTCCTTTGGATTGGTAAGCAAAAATGCTAACCACTAGGCCATGACGACTTGGTGAGCTAGGACTGGAATTAGGAATACTGTTACAGAGAGCGAGTTGTGGCGCTATAACCACGGCAAATAGTGTCCAGGGCATTCGTGGAAATACAATGGCCCATCTCAGAGGGTCCCGGAGTACCAAACCTTCTTAGCATGCAACGAATACATCCAAAAATCTCGGAGCGTATGGTGGTGTGTCCCCACGCTTCTTCCTCCCCTGTCGATTCAGAATTGTGTTGTTGTTCGAACACTCAGTGCTCAAACTCAACCCAATTACGGATCATCTCTGCGATACGGCTTTACGCAGGCCTGGCCGCTTTAACGCTTGTGATGTTTCAATGCATTCCGATGCAATGGCGCACTACAAATGTTAATGAATGACAAGAAGAGTGCTAGGCGTCATCTAACCTAAGGCACTCTCCAGGATCCCTTCGAAAGATTGGCTGCGCTAGGGTCTGATTAGATTAGATTAGATTAGATTCAAAATGTTAAATAAAAAATCACCAAAATTTTGTTTACCCTGTATCATTTTTTTCAGTGTAGTCCATATCCATACCTACAACTTTGCCGAAGACTCGGTCCGAGTACTTAGCCGAATGGTTAAGCGATCTGCCTTTCAAGCAGACGATCAGCCCGGTCACCTCGCCACCGATTTTTCGGTGGCAACTTGAACCCCCTGCTCCCTGTGGGAGCATCAGATACACGGTAATTAATTACCACACACACACATGCCGCTCCCCCCACTACAACAACTCTAGCGGTGGGCGAGTGAGGAATGGACGGGAAGATGACCAACCAACCACACCGCAACCAAGGATCTGACACGCATGCGGTTTTCTGATGTCACCGCCAGAGGCGCTGTCAATATTGTTTACGTGTGGTTTTTGAAAAGCTCGTATGAAATACATACATAATTATTTTTCCAAATTATTTTTTTGTGAGTTTCCACTATCTTTTGCAGATATATTTAAGATAATTACAAGTATTACGTAATTGTCTCCACATTTAACAATTCTTTTATCAAAATATTACAAAGTTTTACTTGACCATCCAAACAATATATCACAATACAGTAAACTAAAAATGAAATAGATCCAATTTCCTTGAAACAACATAAGTTACGTTTGACTCTTCCTGGCCGTTGGTTTAGAATAAATTGCGCTTTTAAAATAATTGCTAAGTTTCCATCGAAAATGTTTTAAATTAGTTTTTCATTGAACACCAAAAAGGTAATATGCCAACATTAGGTGCTCGATGGAATTTAATGCTGATCCCCAAGTTCAAGTCCGAGATTAAATGTAAATCCTTTAAAGAAAAAAAAAATAATCTAAAAAAAGTTTTTTTTGTAAATTATGACCTATCCGCATACAACCTTTTCAAACGCTACGCGCTAAAAACTTGGTTTGATTTTGACTTCACTCGCCTTGTATGTGGATGACAGTCGTTACGTAGCCGTGACCGCAACGCGTGAAGGAAGGAAGGAAGACTCTTCCAACAAGACCCCCAGGAGATCATCAACATCCATCAAGACGAAGAACAATAGATCTCGGTTCTATAAATAGACGCAAGGCCGATTGAGCCAGTTAGGGTATAGGTTAAGATAGAGGACAAAGAATAAAAAAAACTTTGCCGAAGACACCATATCGATAAAAAAAATCCTTCAAAAGATACAGATTTTTGAATTTTCATACACCCAAAGTTAAAGAACGAGGGGATAGTCCTCATGAAAAGAAACGTGAGGAAAGTGCTATATTCCGAGAGTATAGTCCTCTCGCGTGTTCATTCGTTCATTGGAACAGTTCATCCTATGAGTGGCTTATATGGACAAACGACCGCCACTTAGTCACCGAACCATGATGGCCCATACGGCAAAGGCACGGTTCAATATGCCGAAGGTCTTGGGTTCGAGTCTCGGTATCGGTACTTTTTTTTTTTTGATAGATGAACTTTTTTGGAAAATGAACCATGAGTAAAGTACTCTCGGTAATTTCGGGATTTATCCTCTCCGTCCGCACACAGTACCATTTTACTACCGAATCGTGCTCTTTATCCTCTCGTATGCCGATGCCCAGTTCTGGGTGTACATCATTTTTGGATGGCCAGCTGCCAAATTTGTATGGAAAATTATATGGACAAACTAATGATGCAAAATGGCTTCTTTGGGCATACCGAAGACACCAAAAAAGATGCAGTCGGATTAAAAAATACAAAAATTAAAATAGTCCTCACGAAATGAAACGTGAGTAAAGTGCTATTTTGCGAGAGTCTTGGGTTCGAGTCTCGATACCGGTTCTTTTTTTGATAGATGAACTTTTCTTGAAGATGAACCCATGAGTAAAGTACTCTCGGTAATTTCGGGATTTATCCTCTCCGTCCGCACACAGTACCATTTTACTACCAAATCGTGCTATTTATTCTCTCGTATGCCGATGTCCAGTTCTGGGTGTTGTAGTTATTGATAATTCGTCGATAACGTTTCAAAAAGCATAATAAGCGTAGATTTGCGTGAGACATAGCGCTTATTGAAATGTTAGCGATGAATTATGCCAATCTCAATTTCAACTTTCTTCTTAAGATTGGTTGATTTCGAATACCTCAAATATAAATTAATTATTAAATCATAATAAATTATAGGTCGATTACAATACTTCCCACTTCTTGGTATCATTTTGCGAACAGTAAATTGGTTCCGCTTTGACAGTTCTAAATTGAGGCCGCTTTGCGAACTATTATTCTGCACCCAGGAATTGAAAGGTATTAATTTTCCATTCTTTAATTTTTGGTAGGGAAAAGTAGGCCGTTTCGTTTCTCCAGAAGAACAGGAAAAGTTTGGGAAAAGTTGACAGTTTCACAGCGGAATTGCAAAAAAGTTTTTTTCGCTTGCAAATTTCGGTTTCAACCTTAAAATCATATTAAAAATTTTGTATGACTACATAATAGTGATCAGTAAATCAGATACAGATACAAAATACAGACATTCAAATTTTGACATGCTTATATTGTCTTACCCAACAGGAAAAAAATTATTGAGACTTGTATGGAAAAATTATATCAACAGAAAAAATAAAAATAAAATAGTCCTAATAGTTAGCGAAATTCTGGAGGACTCTTGAAATACACTCAACCCCCGGTGTTTGGTCACTTTTTCGTTTGACACTTTTTTAGTTTGTACCCCGTTGGTTGGTCAAAGTCAAAGTAAAATTGACGAACTGTCACTTTTTACACGGCGCTTACGCACACTACCAATAGTTTGAAAGCGTGTAAAAGGGGTGTCAAACTAAAAAGTGACCCCGTTCGTTACTGAAACAAATTGGATGGAAAAATTTTATTATTCAGAATGACCTAGATATCTTTAGCATTATAGCATGTTTAATTTTTTACAAACAAACTTTTTCCAACATTCTTGTTATTTTTTCTAGCTTGACTATGTTTGTTGAAACACACGCAATTCAAACCTAATCAGGAATTTTCCAAAATAATGCTCTTTTAACTCTTTTCTCACACTTCGTCACAAGTCCGTGCACTAATTCGGTCAATTTTATCAAAAATAGGTCACACCTTTTCCCACATTCTTGTGGGCCTAGAAATACTCCGACCACCAAAGTTCGCACCGATATCAGTGCCCGGAAGTGGTGGAAGCTGTTAGGTTAATTCGACTTCCACCGCGAGATCGCGCAGGCCACTTCCAGTTCCCATTCTCTGTAAGCTTTGGCGCAGTAGTTAAGTCGCGGGACTAGTTAGCACTACTGGGCAGTTTACAGATCCATAAATCATTCCAATACCGCGTCACCGTGACAAGCCATGTGAAATGTAGCAGAGCGTTCGATCCTGACGACGGTAGTCCGACGCGTCGGAATAAACCGTTTTTGAATTGAATTAAGCCCTGTCGGTACACCAACGAAAGCCAACCGGATACACCGGTGACAGCACGTTGCGCAGGAGGGGTAGTAAATAGTACGATTTATTTCAATTTATTAACCGCATGCAACCGAAACCGACAAACCATGATGGTCCGTGTCCCGCGGGGATCGTATGATGTACGGAAAGTGATGACTCCGGGACGGAACTGACGGTAATGGTGGGCCGCCATCTGACGACGGTTCTCCCCTTTTGTTTTGTTTGCACTGTAATACAGATGGCAATGTTTCAATAACCGTGTGCGGTTTTGAATTTTGTGAAAGAATCGTTTGTTTTTTGGTGGTTAGTGTCTCGGTAGGGATGCTCTAAGATTGATAAAGATTGTTTCGTACAAGTTCCCTTCATAGCAGCGCAGCTCGGAAGGCATGTCGATGGATTTGTGAAAAGTCTTTTAATTGATACGGTGGAATGAAACAAACTCTTACCATCCTAGCTGTGAAGGTATCGATGAAGCAAATTCGAAAAAGTTCTGAACATCTCTCCCCGTAGTCAGCCCAGCAACAGGTTTTGATTGAGCGGTAAGCGCGGGTAATCGGGGATGGGTTTTGCGCTTCAGTAGCGCAGTGTGTTTTATAACGATCATTTGACACGATTTTTTTTCGGTTCCATCTTTTATGATCCCTCCTCGAGTGAGTACAGCTAGATTTGAAAACCGCACCGGGAGTGAGAGAGAGAGAGAGGGGGGGGGATCCAATTGTGCACTTCCGCCATAAAACGCGGTTGACAGCGGTAGCATCATAATCGAGCATAGGCTTGGTAAATTATGGCGGCTGTCATAAATCCCTTTTGCTTTTGTTGCATTTGAAACTGCTTAGAATGAAGAGTTTAAATGGAACAATAGTTTAACAAAAGGTTTCAATAAATTCCCTTCCATCTAAACATGAATTTGCAAAGTAAATTTGCGGTTCAGATATTTTTTTTATTCGATTCTCAAAAACAAACACAAAAAAGAGTTGAATTTTCGAAAAGAGGGTTGAATGTTTAAAAAGTGGCTTCTAAAAATATTTTGATTTATGTTTCATTCTCTGAAAATAACTTATTCTTGGTTGTCCTTAACATTTGGTGAGTTTTTTTCTAAAATAGTTCTAAAATAATATGTAAGATTTGCATTTTTTTAAAACAAACTATTCTTGCTTGTTGTAAATAATATTTTTGTATGTTTTTCCATCTTTTCAAACTTGAGCAGTAAGCTTTCTTAAGGCTGGTACAAATATTTTTAAAAGTTTTTGTCACCCCCCCCTTCAAAATTGGCCCGAAAAATCAGGGGGCAAAAAAAAAATTTTTACAATAAACTTCAAAATTTCAATGAAAATTCAAGTGCAAACAGCTGAAATCAAATTAAAATACATTCTTCTGCGTTTTAAATCATTTTTAGCATGTTTGGGTTTATTAAAAAATCTTAAGATTTATTGAAAATTTTCGATGCAAAATCTTTTTTTTCGATACAATTTTTGTTTTTGTCAGATCTTAGATTTTTTGAAAACTCATGATTGCAAAACAACTGGACAAGTGTAAAATGCATTTTAAAACACATTTTTCATTTAAATGTGTAGACTATGGATTGTTATTTAAATTTTTATATTTTTTTATTTTTTTGCCCCCCCCCCCCTTGACCTCGGCCAGGGCCGAGGGACAAAAACTTTTTTAAATATTTGCATCGGCCTAAAAACATTTTCAAAAACAACCTATTTTTTTATTGTCATGATATTTATTTTTGTGAGTTTTTCCATTCTTCAATTCGACATTTTGTCCACATTCGACCTTTTGCCCATTCGACTTATGTCTTTCAACCTTTTGTCATTCATTCGTTGTTATAAAATTAAACACGAATGACGCTTATTCAACATTTATATGGAGAATGGAGATAGTCAAAAAGCTGCTTAAAAAATATGTAGTCCAGACAGATTTGATCTAGACTTGATTACGCAGCTCGACATGTTTGAAGTTGTTATCAGTGAACGCTTTAGTTTCGTCAAGGTATGATAGATTTGGAATCCCTGAACGCGCTTCAATCGACAGAATTGAATTTTAGTAAATCTCCCGCTAATAAATAATTCTCTGCCAACTCACACAAAATTGAGAAAGAGTAGTTGCCCTGACCTCTATTCAGTGTACGTGAAACTTTGTCTTGAGGGGTAATTGTGATCCCTGATTACGAATCCGAGGTAAATTTTTAGATATCTCGTCAGAGGGGCAACTCCTTCTTTTTTTGAACATGCGAAAAAATACGTTTTTTTAATAACTTGCAGCCTGAAATAGTGATCATATGGAAATTTTCTGTCAAAGCAAAGTCGTCAAAAGGACTTTAGGTAAATTGGAACGCCCGATTTGATAACGTACTCAAATATCCAAAAAAACGCATTTTTCACCGAAAAAAAACACACACATATTTTTTTTTAAACCTGTGCGTTTCTCAACTGTTAAAAAAAATGGGAATTTATTATCGTTGGAAAAATTAGTAATCTATTATCATTGGAAAAAATAGGACAATGTAATTCTTGGTTATTACAGTCATGCCTCGGTTTAGCACCGCATATGGGGGATGCAAAACCGAAGGGAGACATTGGCTATAATCTTATGAAGAATCAACCACATTTTGAAAAAATAAAGTGTTCTGGAATCGAGATGATGTCAGCTATCCATTGCAATTATAATTAAATGAAATTTTTCTTAAAAATGCCTATTTTTCCTGTATTTAGAAAATTCAATTTGTTTCTCTAAAAAAAATTCAAAATACTTGTTATTGCAATACGGGTATCACATGATCGAATTTTTCATACATTTCGGAAGTTTTAACACAATTTTTGAAAATACTAAAAAAATCGCAAAACTACGTTTTGAAAAATAAGCATAAGCATAAGCATAAGCATAAGCATAGGTGCCCACCCGCAGTTGCTACTCCGTTATTGACCAGGACCTCCAGAAAATACATCCACGAGCCGTGGAAGATAAGTGGGAGCTATCTTTCCTCGCTTCGCAACTTCTCAAAGGCCCCCATCATGCTGATCAATACCGGCGCCGGCCACGACCAGTGGTAGAGTCACGGGGAAGTGGATGGGAATGTTAGTCCGATACTTGAGTGATAGAGACCGCCCAATCGACTGCTTCTCCGACAAAGTATCACATGAGTTTTGAGGGGGTTAGTAGATGGGTATGAGGTCAGGATTCACGAGTGGCAGTGATGTGACCATGAGCATTTTGTTTATCGGTTGAAAATTTTAAATCTTAGGCAGCCGACTGCGGAAAGATAAATAATTGATTATTTAGAAAGTTTTTTAATCAAACGCGTGCCAACCGAGCAGTAGTGCTATGGGCTGGACTTGTCAGTATACTACGTTTTGAAAAATACCCAAAATTTCAGTTTTTCGCAACATGGGTTTCAAATGATCGGGATTTTTGCCTTCCTCACGTTACTGAGGAAAGGCTATAAAATCACTCGAAAAATTAACTTCTCAATTAGACCTCCTAGACCCACCTTCATGTATACCTATCAACTCAGAATCACATTCTGAGCAAATGTCTGTGTGTGTGGTGGGATGTTGATCAAAAAATTGTCACTCGATTATCTCGACATTGGCTGAACCGATTTTGTCCGTTTTGGCGTCATTCGATCCGTCTTGGGGCCCATAAGTCGCTATTAAAAATTATGTAGTCTAGTTAAGTACTTCAAAAGTTATGCTAAAAAAACGATTTTAGCAAAAGTCCGGAAGATTGTTAAAAGGGTGGTTTTGTAAGAAAACCCGTCATGCTATACATTTTCAGAAAGGAATTTAAAAGACCTTTCCAACGCGTCCGATATGTAGATGAAAACGTTGTCCGGATCTCTCATGCGACCTATCGTTGGATAGGTATTCAAAAGAGCTTTCCAACGCGTCCAAAACATTGAAGATCTGACAAACGTATCAAAAGTTATAAGCACTTAAGTGTTATTAACGCACTTTTTCGAGGCCGGATCTCAGATATTTTGATGAAAACGTTGTCCGGATCTATCATGCGACCTATCGTAGGATGGGTATTCAAAAGAACTTTCTAACGCATCCAAAACATTGAAGATCTGATAACCGTATCAAAAGTTATAAGCACTTAAGTGTTATTTACGCAATTTTTGCATTTTGGATAGCACCCTTTAACCCCTTCCCGCCCAGAGCAAAATCGAGATTTTTTACGTTTTTCCACATTACTCGTAACTGGATCGACCAAACTGGACGAAATTTTAATGGTTATTAGTTAACATTCCATATTAACTAATGCAGGTTGAAGCAGGTTGAAAAAAATGAATAGTTGCTGAGAAATTTAATTTTGAATCCAAAAATTAGTGGTGCTCTGGAGTAACCATGGACGTTAGAGGGTTAAATGTGAGGAAGGCGCCAACCACCTAAGGGTGGATTAAGTAACGTTTTTTCATTCATTTCGAATGTAATAACAACATTTTTTGAAAATGCTCAAAATTTTCACAAAACTACGTATTTTCGAAAAAAAAATCAAAATTTAAGTTTTTTACAATGTGGATATCAAACGATCGGGATTTTTTCATACATTTTGAAAGTTATAACCACAATTTTTTGAAAATACTGAAAAATTTCACAAAACTGCGTATTTTCGAAAAATATTCAAAATTTTAATTTTTCACAATATGGCTATAAAGTGATCGGGATTGTTTTCATACCATTCGAGTGTAATGAATTTTTTTTTAAACTCAAAATTTTCACAAAACTACGTATTTTTGAAAGAATCGGGAAAGTTATATTTTTCTAAATGTATGAAAAAATCCCGATCGTTTGATACTTATAAAAACCAAAATTTTGTGTATTTTCAACAAAATTGTAAGAGCTGAAGAAATAATTATAAATTGCATTTTCAAAATACAGGAAAAATACGTAAATTAAATGATTGCGTTTAGTTTCGTTGAGAGTTCAGAGGCTTATAAGAAAAAGTAAATTTTTACCGATTGAAGCTTTTATGCATCAGTTTTTATGGCTCAGTACAGTAACCCCAACTTCCTTTTTAATGAATTAGCAAGGTTTGAATATGTTCCAATCAGTAGATTAACTGTGAGATATGTGATATGATATTTATCGGTTTTCACAGAGTTTATTTTTGGTTTTAAATGTTTTTTTGAAGGTTTAAACAGGGTGCACTAATCCATGACTTTTGATTGATTGTATATTAATGCTTATTTTTTGTTTTCAGGTCCGTTGCCAGTCACTTAATCCAATGTTCGCCCTCTAAATCGTAAATCGAACCATAGTCGTCCCGATGAAGAAGTCAAAGCAGCACCGTAAACAGCAGCAGAAAAACCAATCCGTCCACTTCCAAACCCCGCCCCATCCGGGACCGCCACCACAGCTACAGCCTCACCACAATGCCGTCCCACTCTGCTGCCAACAGGCCGCCGCCTGCCCTGGCTGCTACCCTCATCCAGTGTACCCGACAACGCCCGGACCGTGCTCCTGCCAGCCTCAGCAAATCTACCAGAATGCCTCCTCCCTCCAAGGTCTACCCATCACCAAACCGACCAACATCGTGGCCACCATGGAGCGCTTCGAGCCAACGACGTCCAAAATGGCGGGTCACCACCAGGACTATTCGTACGCGTACTACGAACCTGGAGTGGCGCTCCGTCATTCCAATGTGCCCTCGTACATCTTCGACCCGAGTGGTGCCAGTTCCTCGGCGCAACCCGGTCCGTCCTGTTCCCCGCGAACTCCGCCGAACGCTCCGGCCAGTGCCAGCTCGATGCGCACGCTGATGGCGCTCGGGAGTAGCAACAGCCGGAACCGGCTGTACGGCCGGCGTAGCGCTGGAAGCGTCGCCCGGTTTCCCGGATCTCCGTGTGAAAACATCTACGAAGAGATCATCCACGAAGAGTGCGAGCAGCCGGGGCCGTCGCAGTCGTCGACGCCCAGCGGCCGGCTGTCGATGCTTTCGCTCAACCAGAGTGTCCTCGTGGAGGAGGAGTTCCGGCAGGTGCAGCAGTGCCACCGAAAGGTGCTGGGCGAGTTGAACCTGTCGGTGGAGGCGATGCTGATGCCGGCCGGGGGAGGCAGTCCCGCGAGGGAGGACGACAGCGGCTACGGGCGGCGCAGGTCGTACACGTCCGGCGGCGGTGGCACCGATTTGGACTCGGGCTTTTCCGGCAGCAGCGGCGGCACCAGCTACATCGGGAACCTGCGGGCGCGCAAGACCGAGGCTCGGATGTTGCAGCAGCAGCAGAAAGCGCACCATCAGTCGATGGTGCTGTTCGAGGGGTTCAACTCGGGGCCGGAAGATACGCGCAGTGTTGCGAGTTGCGCGTCGATGGATCGACCCGCGGGGAAGGGCATTTGCAAGGGGAAGAACTTGAGCAAACTGTTGAGCGGAAGTACGCGATCGCTGAAGAAAATGCTGGACGGAGGTGGTGGTGAATCGGGCAGGAAGAATAGTGGAGGAACTCACTCAACGCCCAGCTCGCCGACATTCGTCAAGTCGGCCAAGGCTGGGTTCTGGTCGAAGAAGAGCTGGACCAAGAAGCTGTCATCGAGTGGAGCTCTGCATCTTAGTTTTGAAGGTAAGTGAGAGCAATTACTTCAAGCTTCTTCTTCCACGTCCAGTTCGGGCCTAGCCGAGCTGGGATGATGACAATAATGATAGGACGCAATTGTTTTGTGTGCAATACGATCTAATTTTAACACCATTTGAGCGCTAAGTAGGAAGCAGTTGATTTGTGTCGCGCTGGACATTGTTTTACGGCTGGCCCGACGATGTTCCGTTATGTATATCGCGTTGTGCGATGTGGTGAAATTCACGAAATTCTGCTTTCATATTTTTATCACTATCATTAGTTGGGGTTGTATCTGTGTTTGCTGATCCCTCAATTTACAAGCACTAGTCGGAGGGGATCAAACATATATCGTACATCCTGTAGAATTTAGAAACCGGTGCTCAAAATCAGTCAATTTTGAAGAATCATCTTTGCGGTTAACTTCACGCAGTAGGCCTGGCCATTGAAAAGATGGCTACTGAGGATAGGTTAGAAGGGATTTGATTAGACTAGTTTTACTACGTAGATTACCTAACCATTTTTAAAATTAGTTAAAAATCTACTACGAACTTCTTTTTTTGGCAATTCTATTGAAAAATACTGAAAAGGTCTGAATAACCAGCAAATGCACTTCTTTCGCAAAGATCCAAACATCCGTCAACTTCCCCACTTCAAACACAGATGTCGCCCGGTGTTTCACACTTCTGCTTCAAGCCCAGACGAGCAGATTAACGATCATCAACGACTTCCACTTTGGCTGGTTGCGGCAGCGAGCTTCTCGCTTGTCAGAACCAGTTGGCGCTTTTTTGTTGTCTTCTCTCTGTGCTTGCGAGAGTGAATTCCACACGTTCAAGTAATTCATTCGTTGGGGTTTATTTGTGTGTTTCGTGATTCATGCTCTGTTTTTTTTTTATTTATTTGTCGATTGCGGTTAGTAGCGTTCATCCGGGCTGATTTAGTTCTCTTCACTTTGACTTATCTTTTCAGTATGGTAAGGTTAAGTCGTGCATTATCTGCACAATATATGTCCACATAAAGATGCATTTATCAAACAAATGTTGTAATTTTGACACAAATAATTGTGTTATATTGTCATTTTTCAACGAATCATCTCTGCGATAAACTTTACGCAGTATGCTTGGCTTGGCCACCTTAACGTTTTAAATTTGGTGTCGCACTGCAATTGATAATATTTACTTATTCTTATAGTATACAGTTTTAGTTCTCTAGAATTTCGCAAATCTTTCCAGATTTTTTATTTTGTGCTGTTTTATTTAGGTAAAACTTTGTCCATGCAAAAAAAAAAAAAAAAACATTTTGCATCATTAGTTTTTCGATACAGTGATCCATTGCCTGTGAATATTTGAAAATCTGTATCTTGAGATGAAATTTTCTGATCGATTTGGTGTCTTCGGCAAATTTGTAAGTTTGACTGTTTAGATAAAAATAACGTTTTTTTATTTGACATTTTATCACGTTAAACGAATAATCAATTTGTATTTCTTATTTTCATATTTTTTTATTTTTAAGGGTACTAAAATACATCTTTTGCGCCTAAGTTCAATATGGTGCAATATCGGGTACTGGAATTATAAATTATTGAAAAAATTGGGATTTGTTAAAACAAAAACAAAGTATTGCCAAACATTTTTTTAAAATAATGTTTAGATACGAAAACAAATTTGCAATCGATAATTACTTTACACATGTTTTGATAAAGAGCACTGTTTTAAAATATAGGTATCTTGAGGTAAAATTTTGAAAAAAAAACTTTTAATTTAAAAAAAATGCAAAAAAATCGGTAAGCTGGGAAAGTTTCCAACAATTTTCTTTTTTTTTCTAAATTGGTGAGTACGATGGCTGCTGAAATAATGCCCTAAAGCTTAAATTTTACGATAATTAAGTTTTTCTAATTTTCATCTAATTGGGTCCTAAGCTTAAATTTGTGATATTACTGTTCACAACCATAAAGCATATTTTTCTGAGTACAATGACCCTTTGTACAATCGCATAGAATTTAAAAAGAACTTTTTAAATCAATTTTCAAAAAATCTTGAGTTTGAGTTGAGTTGAGTAGTTGATCCATCGATAAAATGGTGTTTTGTCCATTTTTTTGCCATAAAATGAAAAAAAAAAAAAAAAACAGTGATCAGAAATGGTTTTTAATCGTGTTTTTGTACCACTGTACATAAAAAAATACAAAGGGCTTTAGGACCCTATTGCCCTCAATCGTTATATCGTGGAAACTATTGGTTCAATTTTCAATGCAAAAATGAAACTTTTGTGAAATTTTCTGCTCTTTTCAATAAACATAATTTAGAACTTAAAATATTGCCCAACATTTGAACATGTTTAATATAGGTGTTTTATGCACTTGATTCTAAAAATTCGAAATTTTCTTTTAAAAAAGCAGTTTTTTTTTCTATTTTTTAAACATTGAAAATCCAACCAATATTTTCCGAGCCCCAATCATAACCTATAACTTTGCCAAAGACACTAACTCGATCAGAAAATTCCATTCCAATATTCAGATTTTTGAAATTCCATTTTGTAAGGAGCCTCGCATAAAAAAAAGAAAATCTAAAATCTCGAAAAAATGCGGAATTGTAGAGAAAAACTTTCTCAATATTTCATCATCACCATTTTGCCCGCCATATTGGATTTTAAATTTACAAATCACTTTAAATGATCCAAAATAGAAACTATTTTGTTTCGTTATTCGATTATCCACTGGGCAGTTCTCGTCCGAGAGAATCATGGCCTCGAGCCAAGAGAACAGTAGTACCATGCACGGACACAGAGAACAAAGCTAGAGATGGGTGAGAGAATTTTTCTCTCGAGGTTCATTTGCAAGAAAAAGTTCATCTGTCAAAACAAAAAGACTATGGGCATCGAGCCAGGGACCTTTGACAAACTAACCCAATGACTTAACAGCCTCGGCCACCTAAGCTTGGTTACAGAGGTGTGGTCAGAAGTCACTGTATGACACTTGTTGGAGATTTCTTATTTCAGCTAACGAATGAACACATTTGTTTTGATGTGTGAGTTGGCAGCATTATCGAGCTATCTACGTGCGCATGTATTGCGTGTACGTACACGAACGGTTTTAGGTTAAAATTTGTACCCGCCAGCAAAAACAAATGGTAAGCTGGTGTGCGTGAGATCGGGCTCAGTTTCTTTTGAGTGCTTATGCTATTTTCCTCAATAAATTTTGAGGGAACAACTCTCTCGACTTTGTTTTGTTTTTTCGATTATTCAAAGTGAAATTTTTCTTAGGGCTTTGGATAATCGAGTCAGGACTGAATATTGCATTTTTTTTAAATTTAAGACAAGTTTTAGCGTTTGATTGTTGAAAACACATTCCGTCGAAAAGGAAGTAATTTTTTTAACATATCTATAATTATTCAATGACAATCTGCTGTTCACCTTATGAGTTCAACTAATGAATTTGAACTAAAACTAATTCATTTGCTGTTCATTTACTCTTTCTCTCTTTCTTTATTCACCGTAACTCCAACAAAACTCTCCCAACTTTAAAAGCAAACCTAAACACAACAAACACCACCAAACCACTTCAAACCAAACCATCCATTCATCGTGACTCATTCCGATCTACCCTCGGTCCTCTTCCAATACCTCAACTGACTGTCCCAACTCGTACCAACTCCACACCAACCCTTGAACTTCCTCTCGCGCGTGCACACACCCCCACACACACGTGCGCTCACACCAACACAACCCCACAAACCTCTGCATGTTTGCATGGTGTCGCTTTGACGACATACCTTAGCGGGCGCAGCGGTAACTTGGATGAGGGCAGAGCACCACCACCGCACTCCTCGCGCTCAACTCTTCGTCACTCCAACTTTAAGTTATGCATCCAGTTTGCGTCCTCCCTCTCTCCCGCTCTCATCGGGGGCTCGACAAGGACGGACGGTTTGAGTTGGACAAGTGAGAGCGAGAGCGGGAGATTCAAGTTCCCCCCTCGGTTGAACTCACTAGCCCGGGAGTCGGGCCAGCTGTCCCAGAGTCACTCCACCGAATGGTTGCTGCGATGAATTGCACAGAGCTTTGCGCGCGCCGTACGTACAGAACCATGCCGGAGACCGTACGACACTTGCGCGGCGGTCGTCATTACGGTTCGTTGTCTCGCGCGGTTCGGAAGTAAACCCAGCAGCAGTGCGTCGCGTTGATCGTCGAAGTAGGCGAGCAAGGACTGCTGCGCGATCACACGGACAGGTGCTCGGCGTTATCCTCCTGGTGTTGGTGTGAGAGATCGCGTACGCAGGATCGTGCAAGCACTAACAAACAGCCCTAAAGCAGCCCTGGGTTGGCCCTATATCGCGCTATAGAGTCAATTTGCGGAAAAGTGGCAAATCGAAGTGCCCATCGCAGTGAAGTTTGCTAATTTGAATAACAATAGGAAAAGGTTGACCTCGGCCAGAGTGGGAGGGACCGCCGACCGGACGTGCTTGACGTGCTCCACAGTGGAGCGTTCTTTATTCTCTCGGTCGGTCGGAAGTGCCAGTAAATTGGACGTAATCGTTCCAAAAAAGAGAAAGAGAGCGTGCTGTGCTGTTCAAACGGCAACCTAGTTCGGTGATTTAGTGCGCGAGTGTTCATCAACGTTAGTAGTTGGTCGCAGCGGGAAAAAAAAACGGTCCGTGTTTGCTTATCGTGAATGACATCACAGTGCACTTGGGGACCTCCAGCTAGGAGGCACGGGCTACCCAAAGTTGGAAGAACGAAGTGACACTCTAATTGGAGTCGTGCGTCGTGGATACCAAGTGACAGCGTCTGTACTTACGGCACACAAATTCAAGTGCGCGCTACGTGTTTACTTAAGCTGGAAAGGCCTGTACTTAACATCCCAACGGTGTGTACACCGGGATGGAAATGAATCGATTCGATTGTGCATCGAAGCAACCCCGCGGAATCACGACTCGTTCTTGCGTTTAGCAAAACAGCCTACTACTATTCCAGAACCACAAGCTGCAGTTCGAAAGAAGTGTGTGAGTGTGACCGGCCATGATGGAGCGCAAGAAGAAGCACCACAAGAAGAAGAACAATGGCAACAAAAACAAAAACAACGCTGCCAGTAATGGTAACCAACAGGAACAGAAGGAAGAACAACAGCAACAACAGAATGTGATTAATAATAATGAAGGTTGTGGTGGCAAGAATCGTGCCAAGTTGATATCCAGCAACAAGTCGGTGCTGCCATCCCGCCACCGTCGCCAAAGTTGAAGGCGACGACGACAACAACAACAACAACGGCAGCTCATCGGAATAATGACAACAACAATGGCGTTGCTGGGAATGGCGGAGTTGTGCTGATAAAATGTAAGCTGGACTTTGACTTACTTTGTTTCGTGAGTTACGGATTGTTTATGCTTAACAATTTTTTCATGAAAGACTGAAAATATCTTCAAAGAAACTTAGGAAAACCAAAAATAATCAAACAGACCCACTGTTCAAAATATTTCAATTCCAAAAATATTTGAATTCTCAGATAAAAACTCAGATAAATTCGGAGATTGATTTACAAATTGTACAAATGTTGAAAAGCACACTGGTAGAAAAGTCAATGTCAAATCTAATACATTTAATTTATGAGAAAGACACAAGAACACGTTTAAGGCCTTTGGGTTGGTACACAGAAAATGAAATCATGGTAATATTACATCTACATCGTTAAAAATATTGATAAATTTGTTTCAGAAAATACGTAATATTACACATGAAAGTTTGTGAATTTGCATAATTTTATGTGTAATTGTAGTTTTACATATTTCACATAAGTTCATGTAAAATTACATGCAAAAAAGATAATATTCATTTTTCCATTATTATTTCTTGGCACAGACACTTCTAGAAGTAGACACAACATAAATCGAATTGTTCCTTGCATGCCCGAATTAAAAAAATAGGTTTCAAATAAGGGGCTACATGTAGCAAATTTAACTGTTATTTATTAAATCAACTAAAAAAAGGATTTCCAACCACTTTTGAAAGTTTCATGAAGATATTTCATGATTAAAGTGAGTAACAGACGATTTAAGCTTGAAATTTTGACATGCGCAAAGCGAACTGTCAAACTTTTTGAGCATTTTTCTTGAAACACCGAGGTAACTTACGGGTGTCACGATATCTCGATACTACTTGCCTGAAATGTCAAGCTCATATATGCGTTTATACTTCCCATTCTTCGTCGATTTGATTGCCGATCGTCCTTACTGTCGGCGCTGGGTTTGAATCCCGTCGGTTGCAACTTTTTTTTTGTGTTAACAAAAATTGTACATGCAGTGTGTAATATGAAGTATCTTTTTGACGAAGGTGATGTACATGCTTTTGCATGCTATTTTTCCATCGGATTTTTTGCAGTGCACTGAAACAATGATTTCGCGAATTGTTCCTTGCAAGCCCACGTTAAATAAAAATAGGTCTCGTTTTAAGGCTTTTAGTGCTAGTTACTTCCACTTTTCCAATCTTAATTGAGGGAAAAAATATACCAATTTAAAAGATGTTGTAATAATGTGATCCTGACCATTACAAATTCTTTTCAAATTATTTGTCTACCCCCTTCCAAAAATTTCTGAGTAATTATTTACTAAATTTGACATTTTCATTGAAAAAACTTGTAAAAGCGATTGTTAATTATTAAAAATACATTGCCTAATGCTTATTTACGTTTTTTTAAAATTTAAAACAATGACTTTTTAATTTGTTCACCAATTTTGAATTTTGGGATCACAGATGAAAAAGTATTAGTAAAAAAATATGTCCATGATTGCATTGATATTTTGCAAAACTTTTATATTTGAAAATTTCATTTCTTGTTAAATTTTTTTTATTTATTTTTGTTTTACTTTCAATACAACATCACGAATCAATTTTTTGAGGACGTAGCTATCCAAGATTGGCTAAGAAAATTTACAGGTCAGGTCAGTTGTTTTTTTAAAAAGGCATGACAAATATTTTTTGATTTACTACTTTATGAGATAGCCTGACTAAAAAAAGGCAAAAACGGAAATTTTCTTAAATCTGATCGGTAAATCCGATTGAGGTCAAATTTGTTTCAGAAGCTCGATTATGGTCTCGATTATGATATGGAGAAAAAAAGTTTTTTTTTGGTTGCAAAATGACGAAAAAAAGAGTTTTGCAATTTATTCATTGAATCTTTTTTAACATTTTTTCATTAAAAATGTAATTGGCATTTTATCATGATAACAAATTTGCTGGTTATGAGAATCTTAATAAAAACTACACAGATTAAGGATCAAACCAGCACATTTAGTTAGCAGTCCACCACGTCACCACAGCGCTATGGAGCGCTTGACGACCTTAGAGAGGTAGAGCGCAAACACTCTCTTCTTTTTAACTAATTGTCATTGCTTGTGTACGTGTCAGCGTGTTGAGCGTGCTTTATGCATATTTTGACACAAAAACTACTATCGAATGTAGCAAAACCAGGTTAATCATTTCTGCAGCATTTTTTTCTTGTGGGTGTACATTACAATTTGTTTTAAATGTACTTATTTCTTTCATCTGTATTTGTGGTAGTATTTTGAAACTGTATTTTCTGTCTTTTTAACAAGTTCGCGATGAGATTCATCTGTGAAACAAACTCCGTTAAATCCCATTCCACACCGTGCCAACGTAACATTACAGTTAACGTAATCTGATCCGAACTGCAAATCATTTGCACTGCACACACACCGTCTTATCGCGCCATCTTCAGCCGGAAGAGGGTATCCAATAAATCACACCCTCCGGATCGGAATTCCGCTCACGACGCGATCGCCATATCGTTCGCGTCGCTGAAGGGGACGATCATCATGCCAGCCAAAGTCATCCAAACAAAAACGGGCAAAAATTAAACAATAAGCAATTGAAGTCGACTTTCCTGCGGCTGCAACCCCAAAAAGAACTCAAATACAAAACAGAAGCTGAACTGCGATTGCAATCTGGCTGGCGGCAAATTTTCGAGGGTGTGCAAACTGAGCTTTCTAGAAAGAGGGGCAATTTGGCAGAAGTTGCGATTTTGGATTTTTTTTTAAATCGTCGGCATCTTGGATGCAAACTACGATGACTTTACAAGAACTTGCATGCAATTTTTTGTAGCGACATCTGTTGGTAAATTATATTTCAAAATTTTAGATTCAAATTAGACAGATAATAACATGTTACCCTAAATCAAATCTCTCGCAGCAACGACAATTGGATAAAGTTTGAAGATGTTTGCAAAAGGGCATAAACAACAGCTCCCTCGAACTTTCGTATGTGTGAGCGCGCACACGAGAAAGACGGTAATGTATTTTTCCATTTAAACAATTTACGGCAAAGACGTCGTCGTCGTTTTGCCCATTTCGCCCTTTCAAGTTTAATATCCTGTGTGTGTTTATATTTAGAAATGCTCAATTGCCTCCGCAGAACACAACGCGTGGTGTGTTTACTTAGGGGAGTCTGCACCGGAAGTGCACGTAATTTTTCTTCTCAATTGGGATGGTTTTGGAAATTTCGAACAAATCAAATTCAACGCTGTCATTTGTGTTAATCCCTTTTGAATAGTTTTCTCCCTGGCTTTTCTACCTAAATTGTTGCAAATTCAGCGACTAAACTGTCAGCAAACTGACAGTAGAAATTTGCAACGCACTCCGGCTTTGCTGTAGGAAACTCAAATTTGGAAATTGGGACCAAGCACGATTTGACCGCAAAATAAAAATATACAGAAAGAATGTGACATTAAATACTTTTTCAAGCGCCACCAACACCAACACCACCGCAAACATTGAATTTCACTTTGATCCAGCAGAAGCTTAATCATCGCAGTTGGATCTTCAATGAGTCATTCTGCGCGCCGGACTTATCAGGGAAAAACGAGTGTATAAAGTAACTGGCAGTGAATTGTATGTAAATTTTGGTCGTGCCGTGGCGGTCATTTCGCCAGTACTGGTGGCGAGCGCTTCTGTGGGAAAATATGGTGTGTGCTGAATTATTTAATTTGTAAAGACGATTATCGTTTGGACGGTTTTGCTCGGGCGCACCTCGTTAAATCATTTTGAGGTTTTTGGAATTTTTTATGGGTGAAGAGAGTTTTATTGGTAGATTGATGATAAAGGAAGGAAAGAATTTCATTGTATCTGTTTAAACAGTTTTGGAAAAGTTAAGAATGAAATTTGTTTGTAAATAGACATTTTTTTGTTTTTTTTTAATTTAAAAGTAAGAAAAGTTGTTGCAAAATGTAACTTTAGGCAGTCTTTATAATAATTAAAAACCTGATTTGATATCACCAAGAGAGGAAAAGGAAAAAGACTCTTTTTTGTGGTTTTTACGAGCGTATTTTTTTCAAATTATAAAAGGCAAAAATTAATAAAAGCGGTTACAGACAACGCTCAAGAATTTTTCGAAAATACACCCAAAGTTAAAGAACGAGGAGATAGTCCTCACGAAAAGAAACGTGAGGAAAGTGCTATATTGCGAGAGTATAGTCCTCTCGCGTGTTCATTCGTTCATTGGAACAGTTCATCCTATTGAGTGGCTTATATGGACAAATGACCGCCACTTAGTCACCGAACCATGGTGGCCCATACGGCAAAGGCACGGTTCAATATGCCGAAGGTCTTGGGTTCGAGTCTCGGTACCGGTACTTTTTTTTGATAGATGAACTTTTTTGGAAAATGAACCATGAGTAAAGTACTCTCGGTAATTTCGGGATTTATCCTCTCCGTCCGCACACAGTACCATTTTACTACCGAATCGTGTTCTTTATCCTCTCGTATGCCGATGCCCAGTTCTGGGTGTAGCTCCCAAAAATTAGGCTTTGAGTTTTGGTTTTTAGGCCAAAGTACAATTGAAAGATTCCTAATCCGTGCATGAATTTTCAAAGATTTCAGAGTAAGGGGTTTGTCCAAAATCAAAACCATAAACTTTATTTTGTAAGAAAGGCAAAAAACATTGGTTATTGCATGAAATTTAGAGTGACTTCTCAATAACTGATGAAAAATTCCTCACAGTAAAACACGTTTAATTTCTTAAGGTTGGAAAATTTGATTTACCTCTTTTCGATGTAATTTTACCAGAATTTATGTAGATTATGGGAAAAGATGATATTTACATTTTTTTTCAAAATGTAATATTACCATGTTTTTTACGGTGTTAATCATAAAAATTTTAAAGTCGTATTTGTCCTAAAGCTCAACGTAACCTTTTACAACTCTACTACTCTAATCTATACATTCTTTAAAAAAAACAGTTTTCAACCAATATTTGATCTAACTACATAATTGGAAAAATATTTTTGGGTATTTATTTTGTTTTATTCGACTTTGCCTATTTGAAAAGTGGCATATTTCTGTGCTCAACTTTGAAAAAGTGACGGTCTGACTGACTTTTCTCAGATTTGATCAGTGACTGAAAAAGTAGGCTGTTTAATAAATTTAATACTTACACCAAAAAGAGCAGCGAATGACCAAGAAGGTTAATGCTGCCAGAAACAAATGAATTAACAACAAAAACTACAAAAAAAATAAGTGCAACTATTAAAAAATACAAAAAAAAAAATAATAAAAAAATACGTAATTTAAGATTTTTCGTACAACAAAACTAGCTTGACCTGCCAACAAAGTAAAACATTCGACGAGTTTAAAAATTAAAGTTGTTTATTCCTTGAATAATTTGTAAAAAAAAAATAAATGGAAGAAACAATTTTCTCCAGTTCTGATGTAAAATCACACATTTTTTCTGACACAAAAACTGGCTTTGAAGATGTTTAAAAAATGTGTAATTTTACATCACAAACATGTGTTTAATAAAAAATGTAAGTGTTTAATAAAAAACTTACTTGTTTATACATAATTCAGGTTGAACTATATTGAAAGAGGTAAATTTATTTCTTCTTATTTTCAACTCGCCATTTTTCAACTTTTTTTAACTGAGTAGCTAGAAATTAAAAAAATCTTTCGAATATAATAGCAGACCGTTAACTGCATCTATGTTAAGACTATACTTTAGGAAAGATTTTTAAACAGCGGGGATTTGGTCTGATAATTAAATCTTTTGTGTTATAAAAAAGTGTAATTTTCCATCAGAAAATCTGTAAATTTATTTTTCAGTCTAATCGAGGTAATATTACATAGTAAATGAAGTAATATTCCTATTTACAACTTCCCAATTAACACTTTTTACGTTTTTTGGGTTTTCTTCTTGCATTTATCTTGTAAAGTTTATGGTTTTATTGGTAGGTTTATGCCTATTCTTCCAAATGCATCATTATGTAACTACTTGAAGAATTTTTCGGTAACTTTTTTCGATTGTTTTAGTATTCTTGACTTTGATACTTTGATAGGTTTGAGTTTTTTTTTTTCATAAAATGCATAGTACAAATTAAATTCGTACGGAATGGTTTGAAATCATACTGACCGTGGTAGAGAAGTGTTCAAATTACATCAAGAAGAACTTGTCATAAATTTTTTACAATTTTAAAATGTTAGTAAACAATAATTAAGAAAATGTTGATGAAAGGCATTATTTCAAACTCCTCAAAGAGTCTCTTGAATTTTTTTTTTTGAAATTAAATATGTCTTCATTGAACTTTCTTATAATTATTACATTTCTTTTACATGCTAAGTGGTATGGCCTAATGCTCTTCATCTTTGTTGTATTTTTCGTTTTATTATTAACTGATCACATTTATTTTATTTACTTCAAATTGTTTTGCATTATTGCATTGAATCAAGTACATTTGGGTTAAAAAAGAAAAAAAATCACTTAAACAACTTAACTTAAAACTAAAAAAAAATTTCATTGAAATATTCAAAATCACTAGAACGAGTAAACTACGAACTGTATTTTAAGATGAATGCTCCAAGCGTTCTTACTTGTTCTTGGCGAGTTTTTCAACCACGCAGTGTTGTTGTCATCTCGATGAAAATATTCAAAAGTTCTTGTGGTGAAAACAGGTCACTACTGCCTTCACCCGTTGATGTTGGTTGGCTCAAAGAGTCTCTGATTTTCTCAATGACAATGATTTTAAATCGGAAAACGGAATGCATTTTCGGATTCTTTGGAAAATTTACCGCTAGGAGAAGGTGAAACAATTTTAAAAAATATTCAAATTTATAAGCGATCAGTCGAATAAATTTTATGTAAAATATTAAACCTTGTGATTCGTGCTTCGAATTCAGTTTCAATTGAAATTATATCAATATATCTGGAGTTTTTTTGAAAAGGTCCTACAAACCAAATTTTCATTTTTTGCTTTTGGGTGTTTTTGAATACCCCTGACTCAAAGCGGTTCTAAAAATACCCAAAAAGCAAAAATTGAAAATTTTATTTATAGGACCTTTTCAAAAAAACTCCAGATATTTATAAACAAAACTAGTTTCAACGAATTTAAAAAAAAAACTGGCTATTGAACAATTGTACCTAAATTTTATATTTATTTTGTAAAAACGCTTATTAGCATAGTGAACTAAATATTAACTTTGATTTTTTTTCTTAAAAACTATATCAGCAACCTTAGTGATGGTAAATTTGACGTAAAAATAAAGATTAAATCTGATTTTAACAAGAAACAACTATGACTGTCATTGTCACCCCGGAATCAACACTTAGAATTTTTAACGTAACTATTTTTCTAAACACTATTGAGCAACTCTCTACGAAATCGGCTGATTTCGACCATTTTGATTTTTTGTATTTTTTGATTTGACTCAAACTTTGTGGGGGCCTTCCCTATGACCAAATAAGCTATTTTGTGTCATTGGTTCACCCATACAAGTCTCCATACAATTTTGGCTGCTGTCCATACAACAATGGTATGTAAATATTCAAACAGCTGTAACTTTTGAGTGAATTTACTGATCAATTTGGTGTCTTGGGCAAAGTTGTAGGTATTGTTGAGGACAATTGAGAAAAAATAGGTACACGGAAAAAAAAAATTGCAGATTTTTTTATCAACTTTTTTTTACTAAAACTCAATTTCCCAAAATAGGTATTTTTTGATTTTCGAGATTTTTTTATATGTTTTAGGGGACTAAAATCCGCAGCTTTTGAGCTATCGAGAAACATGGTCAAAAAATCTGCCGCCAAGTTATGAATTTTTGAAAAATAGTGATTTTAGCATAGCATAGCATAGCATTGGTGTCTACCCGTAGCTGCTACTTCGTTATTGACCAGGACCCCCAAACATTGCTCCGTGGACCACAGATGAAAAGTAGGAACCAATCATCACCCCTTCGCAATTTTCAAAGGTCCCTATCGTGCTGATCAATACTGACGCCGGCCACGACCAGTGGTAAGACACGGGGAAGTGGATGGGAATGTTAGCCGATACTTGAGTGATGGGACCGCCAAATCGACTGCGTCTCCGACAAAGTATCACATGAGTTTTGAGGGGTTAGTAAGATGGGTATGAGGTCAGGATTCACTGTGGTAGGTGATGCGACCATGAGCAATTTGTTTATCGGTTGAAATTTTAAAAATCTTAGGCAGCCGGCTGCAGAAAAATACCTATCTAGGGATTTAAATATAGTATTAATTCGACCGCGATTCTCCAGAAATTCTCCGTCGGCGTGCCTTCCGATCAACGATGATGTAGGAAGGGCTTCATTCATTAAAATTATTTTATATCATAAGCCTTAAAACATATCCGTCGACGTGCCTTCCGATCCTCGATGATATGGAAAGGACTTAATCCAGCAATACGACTTGCTTGTCTCAAAAAACAAAAATCGGATCGTTTCTATCGAAAATTATACAAAGAGAACAAAAATAAAATTCATCGGCCAACGAACGCGCGAACAAAAAATAAATGAAAAAAGAAGAAGAAGAAATCCAATCACCCCATGTACACAAATAGCGACACAAAAGAGACGGAAAATGACACGAAAAAAACAGGACTGAGCGTCCACACAGGCACCGCACTACTCAATTTTTGAAAAATAGTGATTTTTGTAAAAAAATCCAAATTTCATGCAAAAACAAATTTGAAGTTATTTTTTAATGCAAAATTGAATTTGCAATCGAAAACTACTCTACAATTTTTTTGATAAAGGGCTTCGTTTTCAAGATATAGCCACCGAAAGTTTGATTTTAGCAAAATATTTACAGTTTTTTGATTTTTAAAAATAGTGACCATGAGCGACCATTTCTAAAAATATTTTTTTTGAAAAGTTCAGAAAATTTGCTATAAAATTGTCTAAGAGACATTGAAGATTGGACCTTGGGTTGCTGAGATACAGCCGCTTTAAGAAAAAGAAACACGAAAATTGAAGTTTTCTAAGTCTCACCAAAACAACCCACCATTTTCTTATGACGATATCTCAGCAACTCAGCAAATATGAAACATTCATGAAATTTTCCGATCTTTTCGAAAAAAATATTTTGAAAAAATAAATAAATCAAGACTGACATTTTAAATGGGCGTAATATTCATTGTTTGGCCCTTTTAAAATGTTAGTCTTGATTTATTTATTTTCAAAATATTTTTTTTTAAAGTTCAAAGTTTTTTTCAAAAATAGTACATAAACTTTGCGTGGCCTACCCCAGTACATGTTTTAAAAATAATAATCTTGAGAAAACCCTTACCAGTTGGAAAATATTCCAAAAATATTTGAAATCCTATCAAAGTCCCGGTTTACGGTATTTGAAAATGTTTATTCAACGGTTTGATTTATATCACAACATTTAAAAAAAAAAACTACTCTAAATTTATTTGGGCATGCAAATCAAGGACTATTAGTTGAACACTTGGCCAAAATTGACACGAGAAAAAATATATTTTTCAAACATTGACAAAATTACATGAAACAATAAAAAATCATCAATCCCGAGATATTCTAAAAAATCAGAAAAAGATCAGAAACTGCAACGCAAAAAGTACCTTTTTTATGAACAACACCATCATGCACTGTTTACCTCTCCAAAAGTACCAAAATTTGCTCGCACATTTCGATGATTTGTTTATCACACCCCCCGGGAAACTCCTTCGGCAAAATGCAACAATTTCATAAAGTACGCATCGGGAAAATCCACTTCTTGCCTGTGCAAAAAAAAAAGAAAAGCCGGTAGATACTTCAGGACAGGAAAAATAAACAGTTCTGAAGAAGCCAGTAGTGCAAACCAACTCACGCAGTGAAATTTGCACAAGTTATTTGCGTTTCGTTTCGTGTACACCGGCTACGAGAGATCTGCCGGCCTGCCTGCCGAGTTGCGCTAATTTTAAACTAAGTAATTTTACGCGCGCGTTCTTCTCGAACGCCCATATTCAAGTCACAGAGTAGAGAGAAAAAACAACAAAAAAAAAAAAAACGATGTTTAGTCCCAAGCGAGAGAAAAGAGGCCGGCCCTGAAAGAAAATACAGTTTGAGGTTGGCAGGAATAACATTTAAAAAAATGTGAACGCCAGGGTTAGCTTGTCTATTACTGGTTTTAAAAAAATTACAAAATTTGAGAAAAACTAAAAAAACTTGAAAAATTTCCTAACGAAATTTTCATTTTTCAAAAATTTTCAAACTTAAACAAACCTCCTTTACGAAAAAGGAAAAAAAAACAAGAATAAACGTTTTAATTTCAAGAAGTGTACTCGACGGAATGACTAACGCGAAGCCCCGTGCGCTGCCGTTGGCCTCCAAGAGCGCAAAGTTAAAAAAATATATAAAATGGCAATTTGGGGGGAAAAGAAAATTGAATTATGAATCAGGGCACGGTCGGTCGGCTGGCGGGAGTGTTTTTGGTGGATTTTTAAATGATGTTCCACGAGAAGTTTGCGACCCTCGCACACGCGGAATGTGCATTGTTGCTGGTTTGCTGAGCGAGGTCAAGGGTTTTCAAAATTTATTCAATGTTTACTTAAAAAAGGCTTCTCGAATAAATACAGACTAAAGTTGTAGAAGGCGTTGTTTTAAATTGAAATACTGAACGTTTACTAAAAAAAATGTTTTGAAAGTTAACGTAAACAAACGATAGTCCAACTTCTTTCAAATATCTACAATTGAAGAAGAAAAATTTATTCAAGTTATAGGAAAAATACATAGGGGCCATCCATAAACCACGCGTATTTTTTTTTCAAATTTTAGACCCTTCCTTCCTTTTGTGGAAAATGTAAAAAAAACGTCAATTCAAATAAAACATCAATTCTCTGCAACTTTGTCGAAGGGTGCAAAACGGTCCGAGTTGATCCTGATTTTTTGTGATTTTTAAGCAAAGGCATTTTTTAATAGAGCAACCCTCTACGAAATCGGCCGATTTCGACCATTTTTATTTTTTGTATTTTTTGGTTTGACTCAAACTTTGTGGGGGCCTTTCCTATGACCAAAGAAGCTAATTTTGTGTCATTGGTTCACCCATACAAGTCTCCATACAATTTTGGCAGCTGTCCATAAAAAAATGGTACGTAAATATTCGAATAACTGTAACTTTTGAATACATTTTCTGATCAATTTGGTGTCTTCGGCAAAGTTGTAGGCATTGTTGAGGACTATTGAGAAAAAAATAGGTACACGGAAAAAACACACAATTTTCACAATAACTAAATTTCCCAAAATAGGCATGTATTTTTTTATTTTCGAGATTTTTTGATATGTTTTAGGGGACAAAAATCCGTAACTTTTGAGCCATAGAGAAACATGGTCAAAAAATCTGCCGCCGAGTTATGAATTTTTGAAAAAATAGTGATTTTTGAGAAAAATCGAAATTTCATGCAAAAACAAATTTGACGTAATTTTGACATGTAAAATTGAATTTGCAATCAAAAAGTACTTGATATATTTTTTTTATAAAAGGCTCTGTTTTCAAGATATCGCCACCGCAAGTTTGATTTCTGCGAAATATTTGCAGTTTTTCGATTTTTAAAAATAGTGACCATGAGTGACCATTTCCAAAAATATTTTTTTTTGAAGTTCATTTGCTATAAAATTGTCTAAGAAACATTGAAGATTGGACCTCTGGTTCTGAGATACAGCGGCTTAAACAAAAAAAAAAACACGAAAATTGAAGTTTTCTAAGTCTCACGCAAACAGCCCACCATTTTCTAATGTCGATGTCTCAGCAACTAATGGTCCGATTTTCAATGTTAAAAAATGAAACATTCGTGAAATTTTCCGATCTTTTCGAAAAAAAAAGCTTAAAAAATTAAATCAAGACTAACATTTTAAATGGGCGTTATATTCAATGTTTGGCCCTTTTAAAATGTGTGTCATGATTTTAAAAATTTCAAAATCCTTCCCACAGCACCAATGCTCGGAAGGCACGCGTTCGATTAAAAAACTTTCTAAATAATTAACATTGTATCTTTCCGCAGCCGGCTGCCTAAGATTTTAAAAACTCAACCGATAAACAAATTGCTTATGGTCGCATCACCTACCAGAGTGAATCCTGACCTTATACCCATCTTACTAACCCCTCAAAACTCATGTGATACTTTGTCGGAGACGCAGCTGATTTAGCGGTCCCATCACTCAAGTATCGGACTAACATTCCCATCCACTTCCCCGTTTCTTACCACTGGTCGTGGCCGGCGTAGGTATTAATCAGCAAGATAGGGACCTTCAAAAATTGCGAAGGGGTGATAATTGGTTCCTACTTTCATCTGTGGTCCACGGAGCAATGTTTGGGGGTCCTGGTCAATAACGAAGTAGCAGCTACGGGTAGACACCAATGCTATGCTATGCTATGCTAAAAAAATGTGAATTAAAAAATTGGCAATTTTTTTTCCGTGTCCCTATTTTTTTCTCAATAGTCCTCAACAATACCTACAACTTTGCCCAAGACACCAAATTGATCAGAAAATTCATTCAATAGTTACAGTTATTCGAATATTTACGTACCATTTTTGTATGGACAGCTGCCAAAATTGTATGGAGAGTTGTATGGGTGAACCAATGACTTAAGATTCGATGTAATCGTCTTGTTCATGTTCATGTTTTTACGTATGATTTGTTGCAATCCAAAGGTCGTCAGTTCGAATCCCGGGGTGGATGGAAGCTAAGGTGTAAAAAGAGGTTTGCAATTGCCTCAACAATCAAGCCTTCGAACACCTAGTTTCGAGTAGGAATCTCGCAATCGAGAACGCCAGGGCAATGCTGTAGAGCGAATAATTTGATTTTTTTTGTTGCAAATTTTCATCAAACCGTATTTAAATTTAAATGATAAATGACGTGCAAAAAATGTTACATCATTAATAATGTAACATTAGGAATAATTTTTTTGTTCTATGTAGGTAAAGCATTTTTTCTCAAAACAACGATATTTAAAAGATCTTTGAGGAAGGAGCAAGCCACAGTTGATTTCAACATTACACAAAATTGCCAATGTAATAATGTTTTCTATATTTCTGTTTTGCCCATTTTAGAAAAAAATGGAATCTAGCTTATCATTTTGAAATATCAAAAATAAGTGTAGACAGGGCTTAAAATGTTGTAGTTGATTATAAAATTTTGAAATATATTTTTTCCAAAAAAATTAGCAGAAAATTTCAGACAACACTGAGAAAATCTTTTTTTTCTGTTTTTTGATTCCTAAATAGCCATGATACATATCCAGATATAGCCATGAATCTCAACAACCAAAGGCTGCATCATCAATAAAAATGTTGGTAATTTTCCCAGCTCTTTAAAAAAATTTTTTTTGTAGACATGGACACTATTTGAAAAAAAAAAAAATAAAATCACCGAAGTACTTTTTAATTGCAACATTTATTTTAAATTAAAAAAATAATCAATTTTTTTGCCATTGTTTAACTTTTTTTAAATCACTATTTTTTTCAAATTTGGCATTGTGACATTGAAAAGTTTTTTATGTCTCTTTAACAAATAAAAAAAATCAAAAATTGTTTTTAGAAATCAATTTTACGGAACAAAAAAAATATTGCTTCCTTTTTTCGGTGTAGTCTTCATCCATACCTAAAACTTTGCCGAAGACACTAAATCTATAAATCTAAATACAAACTGATGATGCAAAATGGTTTCTCTGGGCATACGGAAGAAACTCATTAAATTTCAGTCCGATTAAATCAATGCTAAAAAAGGCGATGGCCGAAATCTTAGAGATCTGGTGATTTTCGTTTTATAGGTCGAAAATTACTACTAGGCCCAATATAGGGACATTTGCACTTTTTTTTCAAAGAATGAATGTTATTTTTATAAATTTATTTTTTTTGATAAAATTTAAATATTAAGATAGAAGAGGAAATCTAGAATTTTTTCAAGTTTCAATAAACAACTTTTTTTTTTGCTTTTGGGGTGAAACAAAAATTGTTGAAAAAAAGGCAAAAACTTTACCATTTTTTTATGTAATTATGACATGATGTTTAATGATTGAAGTTGCAATAAAACAAAAATTAAACAAAAATCATGGATTTCCTAAAAAAAGAAAAAAGTTATTGAACTGGATATAAGATCATCGTCGATGTGCCATACAATCTTTAGTGCTATGCACTATGGGGTATTTCCATAGAAGCGAGCGGCCAAAATATATTTTTTCACTTTTTTGTGACTTTTTTGTGTTGTTTGTACTTATTATCATGTAAACAAATGAAATTTGATATTTTTCAAAAAAAAAAGTTAAATTTTCGATTTTTCGATTTTTTATACATTTGAGCCCACATGCATTGAAATGGTGAATTTTAATATCCTTGCTCTGTCTGTTTGATGCACGGAATGGCGGCTTATGCTTTGTTATAGTTTTCGTTTACTTTCAATCCCCTCCCCTTCCTCTTGAGTCAAAATCTACCTCTCTTTGACCCCCTCCCCCTCACCACCCAAATTAAAAAAATTACGATGTTTTAGGATTTTCTGGAACATTGTACCATCACAGAAGGGGAGAAACAAAGGAATGTTTATGAAAATGCAATTAATTTGATTATTAAAAATTTATTGACCAACACTTAATAAATATTACATGACTAGATATATCTCAATGCACTTCATCTGTCAAAAATCTAATCTTCGTCCACAACATCTTCTTCAAAATCTTCGTCAACTTCATCAACAGCATCCATAAGATCATTCATTATGTTAGAACTTGTATCACTTTCAGAATCCTCGAAAACCATGAAACTTCTAACAACTGTTGGGTATGAAGAGCAAACTTTCTTGGTATGTTTTTTGCTTACCCACATTGAACTTAAATATGGGTCCGACTCATGCAATGCCCTTAAAAATACATCCATTAAATTTGCTTCTCGTGATCTTTTTCTAGCAAAATGCGAACGAAATAATTTCAAATGTTTGTGTTGACATTCAGCGGCTTCTTCTGCCAAAACACCAAGAGGAGCAGGAGAATGAAGAATTATATCACCTGCATGAGCAAGCACTTTATGCAGAGTTGCAGGAATTTTATACCATTCGTAGTGTTCTAAATAGAACCTATATGTATCTTTGCAATATTCATCAAATATTTCAGGATTAATGGCTTCTTGGCAGTTGATCGCTATCAAAATATTACGAAATCTCTCGATCAACTCTTTTTCAATGCCCAATACACTGCTTAAAAGTTCCGGGTTAGAAAATGCTTTCCTACAAATGTTTCCGGTAGTACTCGTACCTTTACCGCCTGATCTTGGTTGATCAGCTCTAAATCCAAATGCCTTGTGCAATACTTCCAGAACCATCTTTTTTCGTTTAAGATAATTCAGCTTAAGATCCTTCGTAACCCTCCATTGTTTGATCTCCATCCGATATGAAATATGTAACAGACATTCGAAAAACCGTATCCAAGCATGAAGTGGAGATATTCCATAGTATAATGTGTCTTCATTGGCAGTAAATCCTTCTTCTAGTTTTTCGATGGAGTTCATTATATTAGGTGTTGCCCCACATATAGGACAATTTTGCATCGATGATGAACCAGTAATATATGTCAGCACTTTTCCGTCTATCATACTCAAAACAAAATTAAAATCGATCAACACGAATTTATCACCCGGAAGATCAATTTTCAAAGGTGTCAATTCACACATTTCTTTTTCCAGATCATGTTTTGTTTTCAGGATGATTTCTCTAGATTCTTTAATAAACTGTAACATAATTGGTCGACAAAATCTGATGCTTTGAGGTGTAGGATTATGCCATAAAATATGTTTACCATCACTATGCACGTATAATTGGATGGGAGTTAACGTTGCAGCAAAGACATCGGAATCATCAATGCTACCTTCTGGCAATGAATGATTAAATTGAGAATATCCAGTGGATCCATCCATTCCCCAACTACTCAATAAAACCAATTCGGCGCAATCTAAATCATGACTATGTCCGGGTACTTAGCTTGATGGTTAAGCGATCTGCCTTCCAAGCAGACGATCAGGGATCGAATCCCGCCCGGTCACCTCGTCACCGATTTTTCGGTGGCAACTAGACCCCCTTACTCCCTCTGGGAGCACCAGAACCCCGGTAATTAATTACCAAAACACACACGCACGCCGCTCCCCCCGCTAGAGCCAGATAGTGGTGGTTGAGTGCAAACAGGACGGGAAGATGACCAACCAACCACACCACAACGCGTGAAGGAAGGAAGGAAGACTCTTCCAAGAAGACCCCCCTGGAGATCATCATCATCCATCATGAACAAGAACAATAGATCTTGAGATCTATAAATAGGCACACGGCTCCGTGATGGCAAGGCCGATTGAGCCAGTTAGGGTATAGGTTAAGATAGAGGACAAAGAATAAAAAAAAAAAAAATAAATCATGACTATCTAGATAATCTGTCACATCCTGCCTTATTACTTGAAGTATTCTAGATGCCGTATGATTCATCAGAGCTTGCAATTCCACTTTTATCTTCGAGGCTGACCCTTCGATGAATTCAACAGGAGGTGCGCATGTTTTTTTGGCACCTGCTATAACATTGTAAGGCGGATATCTCGAAGGGCAATCAAAATGAAATATTTCATACTGAGCCTTAGTAAGGTGTGCTTCGATAATCAGCGCAAATGCTTCTTCCGGCGTTTTTAACTGTCGGTCGTTAGTTAACTGAACGTACATTTTAGAAAAGTAATCCTGATTTTTCAGGAGGTGTCCTATCACTTTAACTACATTCACATCGTGCCTTTTAAATGCTGTTCTCCTTGCCATTAACAAAGCCTTATGAATTGAATCCACTTTAGGATCCAATGATTCATTATCAATGGTACGTCGAACACTCCTATCACTCTTCGCTTCTTTGGGTTCTCGTCCACGTTTTTTCGTTGATCCACTTGTTAAATTCACGTTTTCCACGATAAATCCTTCTAAATCAAACTCAAACTATGTAACCAATTGTTGTTAGATGACTCAAAAAATTAACTTCTTCTATGGGCTTTTGTATACCTCGTTTTAAAGCTACAGAACAACATGCGTAGTTTTTCCCTGAGTAGATCATGTGATGGTTCTGCAATGTTGTAATTCTTACAAATATACTCGAAAGCAGTTTTCACATTTTCAGAATGGTGCTTCGTTACATCGAACATGGACACTACGGTATTATTATCCATATTTTTAAAAGAACACAACAACTAACTGATATGAATATTCGAAGAATTGTTGCTGTTAAATACTTAGCATAGGTATTTCTAATTTTATTAAACGTACCTAAGTACCAACAAAGTCATGAATATCAAATCAATTCCAAAACATACATAGCAGGTACGTCATTTCTGCCTCCGCAGGTAAATATTGTGATTTTAACCAAGCGTATGCGCGAAATCATTAATTTTCTTGCATGAATCAAAATGTTCAAAATGGCATAACTCAAAAGTGCACATAAGTGCACTTTGAAATTTGGAGACAAGTTAGGACATGGTTCAAATTTTAAGCTGGGAAATTTTCAGATCGCACAAATGCACACAAAAAAAGTACTCCATTAACAAAGTTGAAAAAAACTAAATTTTGAACAAAAATCCATCTTTTTTGATTTTTATTATTTTTTTTAGCCTGTAAAAGTGTGTTTTGTAAAATTTTATTGAAAAGTTGAATCAATTACCTTTCTGAATATTTTTCTTAGTTAGAATTTTTCTTAGTTAGAATGTTTATTTTCGAAAAAAAATACCAAAAAAATAATTAGAGTATGTCGGTTTTTCGATTTATGGCCGCCTGAAACCCCATAGTGCTATGAAGTGGTCAAAATAAATCACGATTTGAAATTTGTGTTTGGCTTTCTCAAAATGGGTATCTAAATTCTTGTGAAATTCATTTAGCGCCATAATTCAAATTCCGGACTTGCCCTGCCCAAGTCATAAACGTTTGTCATGAATGAGTTAGTAGTAATTATGTTATGTGAACTACATTTTATGCCTTTTCCAGCGCAGTGAATGACAACAGAAAAGTGCAAGCAACAAGTCATTTTATTTGATATATTAACCATCTTCCCCAGTGCTTGTTGAGCATCAAGCGACCTAATTGTCATGCAGCTCCAGCCCCATCGACCATTCCCGGGCTTCGAGGTTGTCACACTGGGTCGTCGTCGCCATCGCTATTTGGGTTTCTGGGGGTACTTTCTTTCTTGTATTCCGTCACCACACTTGAACCATTTCGAGCGCGCGCGGGTCTCTGCAGTTGGATCGTCGCACAAATTCGCCTTCTTATTATTCCCGTGGACAGCGCCATCCATCGGCTTACGACACACATAATAATGTCTCGTGGCAAAAGTGCCAAGTGTGGTCTACGACCCGCCCTCCTCTTCGAGGGAGAGAGGGAGGAAACGTTACGGTGATGAAATTGAACCAATTTTACTTAATCGAACCGTCACCAAACACCGTTTTAGTGGTTGCTTGTTGGGTATTGCCTCATGGGTTAGATAATCGATTAGGCTGGGAACGAGCTGCACTTTTCTTTCTGAGATCGAACTGGCGCCATCCTAATCGACCGGAGAGGGACGATCGATTAGGATGACAAGGGACTTGAGAACAAGGATGAAGGACTGTGGGATGACAAAGCGGACTACCTGAGATTGGGATTTAAGTTGGGATCATGTTTTAAATTGAGGAGAGAAAAAGACACATGCTGTGAGATGTGCAAGAAGAACAATTAATTTAAAATACATTTTTAAATTTGAAAAAAAACATCATCGTTACAACGTCATCCAAAGCGGAAAATTTGATAATAAAGGAATTTTAAAGTATCGAAGCTGGTATGTCCACGCATCCTTCCTGCCCTGCAAATTTTGTGAAACGTGTTCCGTATACAGAATCCTCCCTGCAGCTAGTGCAATGCAGTAGGCCTGGCCGCTTTAAAGAGCAACATCGGCAAACAACCTTAAATCGTTAAATGCCAACCCCATAAAAACAACCATTTTGAATTGTTTAGAACGTTGACAGCTAGTGGCATGCCATAATGGCGCCCGCTATAAATATAACAATTAAAGCACGCTCAACGCGTGCTTCTTAATTTTTTTGGGAAACCCAAAATAAACATTTTTCAACCACTTCCGTCCACGTGTTTTTGTTACACACACTCACACAAACTCACAAAAATCTTCCATTAACACACTCTTGACATGCGTTAACGTTTTTTTTGTTCTGGTTTTCGTCAGAAGTTCCAGACGCATCAGTTTCTGGTTTTGGGGGAAAAAGGAAGAGGATAAGATCATCTACAAATGCTGCGCGTACACACAGATGTCACCATTCAGAAGTTTTCCTACGATGTTTTGTCTTTAGGATGTTTGGAGGAATTGCCGGTGTCAGATTTCAACATCAGTTTCACGGAGATAAATTGGTTTTACAATTTTGGAGAAATTGTGCCACTGCGTACCATCCTTAACACCTGGGCTACCAATTCTTCAACGATTTCTTACGATGTAAACAAACAGCTGTCACCTTGTAAGCACTCAAGTTCAAAACAAAGTTTTCAAAAGGGCGTAAACTTAGATGTCCAATGTTACGTCCTGTTGAAAAGAGAGAAAATAGAGTTGAAAAGGGCGTAACTTTTGTTTGCTCTACATCGAGCCATTTTCTGGTCCAAGTTGGCCTCAAAGACGGATACTGGCATCACGATGTTGCTCTGCTCGGCAGTCCAGGTGTTAACTTCTCGCCACAAACCTCCTCGTTCTGGATTCTGGAAAGCGCGCAGAGAGGGCCAGAAAAAGTAATGAAAAAATCGTCGCACCAGAATAATGATGAGATCATACGAATGCTCGCTGGGAGTGCTGCCTCCGCGCGCAGCACTCCGGTTCAGGAGGGAGCAGTAGTGCTAGGGAGTCGCGTCTACCTTCCCTGGATTGGAACAAAAAAAAAAGTAAAACAAACGAGGAGCAAAAGAGCTGATAACACGTTCCGTTGGTAGCCGCCGCCGCCGCCGCCACAGTCGAGCTTCCCCTTAAGAATTAATGAGTGGTTTAGTTGGAAACAACGCGCGCATCTGCTTTGGGCTTTGGAAGCCAAGTTGCAAGAAGACAACAGCAGAGAGACGTTTTTCCTTCTTTGGAAGTCCCATGTTGATGGTGGCTCACTCTCTCTCCACACGGTCTAGGCAGAGGAGATCAGCATCGACCAACAACAGACCAGACTTCCCGAGTCGGTATACAAACAGTATATTAATAATCTACGGTCACGGACACGCAGCCGTTCTGAGAAATCGAAAATATTCCGGTGACGGTACCGGGAGGCGGTTCCGATTCTTGATTAGGGTGGGTTGTCCGGAGATGCAAATTCAGCAGGAGTAAATTATTTTCTTGAGTGACTACTGAAAATAACGTAATATTACGTTACAGAAAATCAAGTAAAAGAACGTCAGCAGATTAGTCAACAAACAGCATATTCTTCTCACAATAGAATGACACATTTCTTACGCAATAAAATCAATGTAAATTTGTACCTGAAATTTTGAAGATGTAAAATTACCTCTTCCACTATGTAATTTTACGTTAATTGTTGTTGAAAAGATGGAAATACGCATTTTCAGGTTCTGACTTGAAAAATGTTCTCATTCTTAGATGTAAAATTCCAATATTTTTTTTTACTGTGCAACGAGAACAGAATCCACGATTTGTTGAAATTCATCTAGTAATCCGATCATTTTTTTTTGTTGAGCCTTGATACCACTGCGACCAATTAGAGGAATATTGTGGTAAATCCGATCATAATATTTACCTTTTTGGCATTTGCCCTAATGGCAAAAAAGGTAAATATTATGATCGGATTACTAGACGAATACCCCAAATGGTCTCCTTAGTTGTTTTGCTCGATTTGTTATCACACTAAGAAAGCAGCTGTCAATTTTCAATAGAGTGTCAAAGCATATTTCTAGTATTTTTTATTAGGTCCTTTAAACATATGAAACACAATAGCTTATAGGACCTTTAAAAAAACTCTAGATTTTTATTTTTTATTTCTCTTGTTAAAATAGCGTTTGCGTACCAGTTTGGCATGCTAAACAACCTTAAAGAAAAAAGTCCGGGTGAAGCTGTCCGGAAATTGATCAAGTAATAAATTTTCCGAAAATTTATGTTTATAATCCGCATTTCGCGCTAACTTTTTTATTGACAGCTGGAAACCCCACCTTACTTTATTTGATCTATGTACCTTGGTAGAGGAGGTAAATAAACAACTCATTCCGCTCACACTAGAGAGAGCAGAATGTACAGTTTGTTTACATCCAAGGGTACGCCCTTTTGAAAAGTTACCTTAGAAACTACATTTCTCGATCATTTCAAATTTGGCATCTCGTTTATTCTATAAGTCATTAACGTGAAAAGCCAGAATTGATGTTTATTTACAAACTGGCTATTGGTCAATGGACCAAGAGATTTGTTGACATTTTTTGGCACCCTCCGCAAACGTCAAACCATACACATTTGTTGCCGGATCTTTTCTGGAAAAAAAACCGGCAGCAACTGTGGCAATTGTACTACCAGATTAATGTAGTTTGACAACATTCAGAAACATTGCCGAAAGTTGATTTTGACAGTTCATTACTTTTAAGTTTGACTGTTTCAAAACAACAGAGATTTACACTCAAACCCCGCTGGTTTGACACCCTTGCGTTTGACATCTTTTAGTTTTTACTACTTCGAATCGTCAAAATCCATCAAAAAAGTCACTTTTTAAACGGCACTCACACACACACACACACACACACACACACACACACACACACACACACACACACACACACACACACACACACACACACACACACACACACACACACACACAAACGATTTTACGTTTGAACTTCGTTTGTTTGACAACAATCGAAAGAAAATCCCGACGCGGTTTCAACTGTTTTATGAAAGCGTTTTTTGACCTCCAAAACATTATGGTGCCATTAAATTTTGACATTTGCACTGTTTTCATGATTCCAGTTCGCACCATTCTAACCTCCAAATTTTAGGCGACAAAAAGTCTAACATGACCTAACACTGGTTTGATGACGTAATCTTGTGTCTGTTTTTGTTTACATTGAGATCATTTGCTGGAGCTCAAACAGATTGCACAAGAAAGATTATTCAAGTCGGGTTTCAAGTTCAACCCATTCTGGTTACCGACTCCATTTGTCTGGAAAAGCAGATCAAGATGATCGATAGACAGCTCAATTTTTTGCCGATTCCGATTTATTTGCCTCCAGAGTGCACTCTGTCATTTTCGGTTTATTTACTCCTCCTCAGTCTCAAGAGGGGTTCATCAAGATTATTTATTAGCTCCCCAATTGCATCCGATACATCGCTTATTTTTAAAGAAGCGATAAATTCAGAATTCGCCAGAAGTGCGCCCCCATCCCCAAATGACGTTTGACGTTTGCGGTTGAAGTCAGCCTCTAGAAAGTTAAAACAAATAAAAAGTGCCAAATGAGCAAACTTGCGCTGACTCACTCGCAAGCTGACTAACGCGCTTCGAACTTGACATTTCGCTGGAAGATGTCCGGGCCACTCGTTTTTGATCTGACACTACTTGTTTCGGATGTCAACCAAACTTTGCGCGATTGATCAGCGACGCCTACTGCGTGCGAGCGTGATGGCGAAGCCAATCCGTCACGGCTTGCAAATTTAGACCAGCTTGCACTTTGGACCTGTGCCGACCGACTTTGGCTAGTCTGCGTGACTAACCCAGATCTGAGCGTGGCGGTTCGAAACGTCAGGGATAAGTCACTCGGGTGTCGCAGTAAAACTGTGGTGCTTTGACGTCTTTTTAAACTTACGAGTGAAGAGATGTCACATTTCACCATCGTCAAACTACCGGCGTTGTACTGTGGTTTCTAGAAGGAAGATTGATGCACCGGCAACAACGACTACGGCGCTACCTCCCGCACTAGAGGTTTGGTGCGTGTGAAACGTTGTTGTTGTGCAAATTTTCTGTGTCAACTTGCGGTTTTTTGTCTGGCCGTGCCAAGACAACAGCGACGACGACGTTTCTCGTTTTGGCGAATCCGTTGGTCTGTTTTTGCTGCGAAGGAATGCGACGCGGTTAGAATGCGATGAAGTTAAGCGATGGCAACTCTTCTTTCCGGGAGTCCAACTCTGCGTTTGACAGTAGGTTACCTTTAGCAGTGTTTGCTTTGATGCGTTCAACAAAACCATGGGTTGCTGCGATAAAGGTGGAGTGAATGACCTGTCAAAGGGTATCTGTCAAACTGCATGATTTGCTTAACGCGGAAGAACTTTCCAATTAGATTTACTACTGCAATTTGTTCGGAAGAAAAGCGTCCCAAAGGCATAGAACCATACGTGTTCGTTCTAGTACCAATCACGTCCAATCCTGTTCGCCAGCAAAAGGGGTAGAGCGAACACTTTTATTGCTTTAGTTCTCACACGCGGGACGGTTAATGCCCGCGCGGGTCCCAGAACGGAACACTCAGGAATTCCTCCTTGCGAGAGAGTCACACTTGGGGTCCGGCCCTATAAATAACGAACGAAAATAAACAACAAAACCGCACACACGTCCAATTCCATGTTGTTCAACCTAACCTCACTTACGGGTGCCGCACGCGAGCCCCAAAACGTCAAAAAGAAGTCGCAGGAGGAGGAGGCGGAGGAGTTGCCGGTTACTTCTCGCTCTAGTGATTAGCTTATGCACACACACACTCACTGAGATTACAACCGGCAAGGAACGAACCGGCTCACGTGGCGGCGGCGGCCACTTGGAAATAAAACCAATCCAAGCAAGCATGGCGGCGGCGGCGGCGTTCGAAATAGCTCTGTGATGAATCACCTTCGGGAGTAGAAACCCCGTGTGTTGAGTGACGGGTCTTTTCTATGGCTTGTGTGACCAGCATCCAGCCGGGTCGGTCGTGTATGACATGTCGGTTATTATGGTCCTGGCCTGGCTGGAATGTTGTTAACCTGTCCTCGACTTGGACGCGTTTAGTGAAGGTTCGTTGCGGCTTTCGAAGGCGGCACGGAGGTTGACATTTCACATATTGTCAGGTGTTGAAGCGGGAACGTGAAAATTGCCAATTAACATTCTTGCTAGTTGGGAAGTTGGCCACCGGGTGGCGTGCTGGTGCGTGAAAATGGAGCTTGGAACGTGGCTAGAAGTTCTGTTGGCGAAATCGTAAGCATTTGTTGACATTTTCACCAAAGTTGAAAACAATGTTATGATCAGAATAGAAGCTAGATTTCTTTTCATCTCAATTGTTTTGATTGTCTTTTGATTGTGTTCATGATAGCAGCTCTTAAGGCTCTGGAAAACATCATTCCCGATAGGCCATTTAGCGGCCATGTTTGTTTTAGAAACACATTCAAATCTTGATTCAGCATGTATCAATCAAAAAAAAATTCTTTGTGTTGTTTGTAGAAGCATTTTACATACCGTGATATTTTTTTCATTTCAATTTACTATTCCTGAACCCTGAGTTCAGAACCATCATTGACAGTAATTGCTCAAAAAGTGAAGGACACCTTCTACGGCCTTAAAGTGACAGTTCGTCAGATTTTAATACGATTTTGTTTGTTTTACAAGAGATCAGTTCGAACCAAAAGGTGTCAAACTAGCAAAGTTTTACTACTGCCGTTTGTGCACCATTAGAAAACGTCAAACCGGAAGCCGGATCTTTGCCGCTAGAGAATCGGAAAAGATCAACAAGTCTGTATTATTTTGACGTATGGTGACCATTACTCATTGTAAACTGTCACTAGAACAAGCGGGTTAGACTGTTTGTTTACATCCAAGGTTTCGCCCTTTTGGAAAGTTACTAAGGTATTCATTGTGTGCAAACGTCAATCGAATTGTTTTCATATGTCAAGGCAAATATATTAGATAAGTTAAGGCGGATTTTCTAGCTGTCAAAAAATAGTTAATATTATACTATTTTCCAGACGAAATTCACCGGATTTTACTCTGTAAGGTTGTTTAGGACCTTAAAAACGATTATTCATAAATTTATGTTTTTGAAAAAAAAGGTCAACCAGCCAGAAAAAATCCGGTAAAATTGCCCGGAAAATGTTAAAATTTTCACTTTTTTGAAATTCTTCACACAAAATTCGGTTTTCATGCTTGTTTTCTTTTTTACTTTTGTTGCCCTTATTTACACAGTGCAACTTCGATAGTTTGACACCTTTTAATCTGTAAAACAATAACTCCGAAGAAAACAAATTTGACAAAAGGGCGTAACCTTGCATGTAAACAAACACCATATCCCGCATTCTCTATTGACAGAAATTTACTACGGAACTAACTGTCACATGAGGTAAATTTTGTCATCAACGCTGAAGGGTTGTCAGTTTGTCAAGTAGAGATATTTCAAATGACTTTTAGTAACCAACTAAAGTGTTTTTGTTTACTTTTTTCACACTTCCTTGCTCTTAAGCAATTAGAAAAGTGGCAACTCGATACTCCAAGAAAGCTGTCACTTTACTATATAAAGTGTTTCTGGATTGCGGTTTTTTCTGTGCATCACGCGTGGCAGACGCAATGCACACGCGAGCTCATCAAGAGTGACACACGTGGTGTGGCACACAAACGAGAAACATGTGTTTTTGGGTTTGTTTACATTGCTGTTTAGAGAAAAAAAGCGCAAATGAAAGGTGCGAGCTCGAGTTACAAGGTTGCAAGCGTTGCAAAAACTTGAAATTTGGTTCATGTAACAGTGTGAAGATAAAACAGAAAGTTCTTCTTTTTACGAAATAAAAAAAAAATGATGAACAAAATTGGCACTGTATAACCCCAAATGGTTCGACATTTGAAAATCTGTCATTTTTTACTTCACTCTAAGTTACACTACTAAAAATTGCAAAAAATAATATGATTGTCCTTTCCAAGCGGTAACATAACCAAACTTCTAGGCAACAAACGTCAAAACAGTAGAAATTTGCTGACGGATCTCCTTCAGGATCTCTTCCGAAAAAGATCCGGCAATCAACTGAGTGCGCCAAAAAGTTGGGTTATGTTACAAGTTTGACGTTTGCTGAGTGTGCCGAACAGTTTGGTTATGTCATTGTTATGTCAGTGATTGTGAGTCAGAGGTCACTCGATTGTTAAATGTCAAACTTGTCAAAATTGGTATCTCTGACTCTGTCACTCCTATGGAAGCTGACTTTGTTTATGTTTTGGTTTTCCTGGCACGGTACATTGTTTGTTTGTTATTGTGTTGGGTTTCGCCGCACGGAGCGATGCACTCATACTTATGCAATCCAAAATGGTGCGTACCTATGATAGCCTTGGTCAAACATAACCTCGTTCGTTTGACAGCAACTACTGTCAAACATTTGGAGGTTTGCTGTAGTTTGTGTTTGGAAAGAACTAAAATGACTTATTTCTCAATTGCTATGTTTATATTTTCAACTTCGAGTATTCATAACATGCGAATTGAACCGGTAAGCTTCAATTTGATGAAATCGAAAACCTTCGCCAGTCATCCGCATCGAATCGAATGACAGCTCGATCCAAACACATGCTCTTAAATCATTCACAACTGCGCTATGTCCAGACTAAACAACAGATGTTTTAAACCACAGTTGTGCAGAGTATAGCGATCGTGAAACGGGACACCTCTCCGGTCGTTTCAGCAGCAGCAGCTCGACCTCTGCAGCAAGATCAAACAGCTTTGCAGTCGTCTGTTCTGTAACGTCAACGAGTTGTGGCGAATAGTGGTTCAGACCTCTGTGTGCGGAATGCAAATTTATCACCATTTTCTTCCCAGAATAGAACCGAGACGGCCCTTTCGCCGAGCAATTTGCGCGCCGGCAATAGAGACAATAATGTACCCCGACGTCGTCGAGTTGGTAATACAACTTCCTTTCATTGATAGATTGATGTCTGGCGAGAAGGAACTAGCCGACCATCGATTACGATTACCGCGGTGGAGTCGTTGCGAATGCTGGTCACAGACAAACGGATCAGATTTGTTTTGTGAAACTTGATTTCGGCCGGTTTTGCTGAAGAGTACAAAGCGATTCGAATTGAACTTTAGTCGCAGTTGTCAGATGTCGGATTAGCGAGTTCCCTCTGTATCAGCGATGAAATTTCAATCTGGTTCAAACTATCAAATAATCGTCAAAGAGTTTGGTAAAATTTATAGATCATTGACGGCGCTGGCCTTGTTAGATTGTAGTATTCGGACGAAAAGAAAGTTAGCAACTTGTCTAGTTATCTCTGCATCAAGTCATCCACCGCTGCAGTATCAATTTCAGACAGAACTTTGGATCGCGTCGCGATCGCGACTCGATTGATTGGTGCAATTATTATCAAACGACGACGACGATGGAACAACTTAACGACGATCGGATCTGTCTGGGACACCATTTCCGTGGACTGTGGGAAAAACAATTTAATGGACCATCGGAGAGTGAGAGGGAGTGCATTAGCACTGCCTGTTAGAATTCTTCCCGCTTGTCATCATCTGGGCTGGGAATGTGTATGAGTGTTAATGAGCGCGCGCGCGGGTTCATTAGCTGTCAAACGAGCGTTAGAGTGAGTGACCAGCTAACGCTAACGATCTGATAATGAGATACCTCTCTGCTGCGGTATGAGAGCAGGAAGCGAATTTGCAGTTGATGGGGGTGTTCAAGTGGCCATTGTTGATGCTTTTGGCAGTGGGTGTCGTCGAGTTCGCCTAATTAGGGCTGCTAACCGAAGAATATGCGGGCTTCAAGAATCAGAATCAACTGTTTGTAAACTGTTTATATGGAAATGGAACAAGAGAGGGGCGTGGCGTGGCTCTGAAACGGTAATGTTCGTGTCGTACGGTTCTTGGTGGACTGAAAAGTGCAAGTTGTTTACTGTTTTATTGAGCACTTCCTGTTTTGGGCAAACCATCGGCGACCAGCGAAGGGGTCAGTACAATAAACAAAGTGTGATTATGGGATGATTGAGTTTGGCGCGTTTCGCAAACATGGTCCCGCTCGTACGTGGGACGTTCCGTTTTGTGGTTTCACGCGATCCAAATTTACAGCGAAACCGGGGTGGAATCACTTCCTTCTTGCGGGTGATTCAACCGATTGACGCGAGTGTGTTGACGTTCTTTATGACACTTTCGACAGTTGCGTCGCACTCTGCTCTTCCTGGTGTTCCACATCAACAGACCAGCTCGGCTTATCGCGATAAGAAGTTATTTTTAATGCTGCTGCTTTCCCCCCTCTCGACTAATCTGTTCTGGATGAGGCCAAGCCGGAAGCCGGCATGCAAGGCATCGTGTCACATGTCGTCCATCGTGTGCTCTTTTGGTCCATTTTAACCAATGTTTTCCTTTCACTTTTTTCAGTTTTGAAGTTAAAGGCAATTTCAAATGTTGCCACATTGCTACTTCCCATACAAATATTCATTTTCGAAGCCCAATTTTCAAACGCAACAGTTGTCACTTTGCCACTTGTCATACAAATTTTCAATACTGAAGTCGTTTATCGCTTGAAAATCGTCAAACTGTAACAAACCATCACAACGCTGACAACTTGGAGATCAGATTTAGCACTCGTCAGCTTTTTTTCCCGAACGCCGCTCAATGCACGCCTTTCTTTCTTTCGTCCCTTGAAGAATCTGCATCACCTCATAATCGTCATCTTTCGGTTGGTCGCCTGGGCTATTTGTAAACATATGCATCCAAACCAGACCCGGAAAACAGTCTTGAAATCCAGACGACGTCGTCGCCATAGTTATGTTCCGTCACTTCTTTCATTTTTTAATGGAGATTGGCGGCATAAATCATCTTCGCCCAGAAGGAGAAGTAGCCGGACCCGTGTTGATGACCGGGTGACCTAATCTGGTCAGACTTGAGGAATGCCCGAAAATAGAAGCGTTTTGATCGATTGGGGGAATCGGGAATGTCTGTTTTTGGGGTTTCGATTGAAGAAGTAATCGGAATACTGTTAAAAGCAGCTGTAAAACATTAAATATATTCATAAAAATTATCTCTGACAGGTGATAAGACGCATTATACAGCTGAGGGATACCAAATGCTAATACGTTCTTAAATTTAGTGCTCTCGATCACTGAAGGAATTCATATTTGCTTTCCTCGCCTTACTGAGGAATGGTTATAAAATCACTCGAAAAATGAACTTCCTCATTCGGCCTCCTAGACCCACCTTCACGTATACATATCGACTCGGAATCGAATTCTGAGCAAATGCATGTGTGTGTGGGTCTGTCTGTCTGTCTGTCTGAGTCCGTGCACCGAAAAAAAATGCACTCGATTATCTCCGGACTGGCTGAACCGATCTGGAACGTTCTGGTCTTATTCGATCCGTCTTGGTGTCCCACAAGACGCTAGTTTATATTATGATGTTTTGAAAAGTATTTCAAAGTTACGTTAAAAAACGATTTTGACTAATGTTAGAAAGATTGCAAAAAGGATGGTTTTTGTACATTTTTAAAAAGGTATTGAGTCGAAAACATTGAAGATCTGATAACCCTATCAAAAGTTATGAGCACTTAAGTGTTATTTGTACATATTTTAAAGTCCGGATCTCAAATATTTCGATGAAAATGATGGCCGGGTCCAATATGTGACCCATCGTTGATTTTATAATTGAAAAATCTTTCTAATGAGCCCAAAACATTGAAGATCTGATAACCCTATCAAAAGTTATGAGCACTTAACAGCAATTCCAGCCAACAGCAAACAGGTTTTTTTAGGTACTTTTTTCTCGACCCCCTCAGATTTCAATGAAACTTTGTAGACATGTTATCCTACGCTTAAATAAGCCATTTTTGTGTATATGGAGCCAGTTCCACTCGATAATGACAGTTGAGAAGGACGTAAGTGTATTCAATATTTTTGTATTTCGTAAAATCAAACTTTTTTCTGTAATATCGCTGTATCTCGCCAATAGTTCATTTTAGTTTGAGGTTCACATTGATTTTTATGTAAAATTGTGCGGGGAGCACGATGGTGATAAAATAAAATAAATTAAGGAATTGGTCAAAACTAAATTTTAATAAAATTTTTAAATATAATATACGGGGGCACCTAAGGGTTAAAATTTTATTTTTATCGAATTCATTGGACAGTTTTCTACTGAATAGTTGCAATGTTATTATTAAAATTTGCGTCGTTATTAAAAAAAAGTTGTTTAGAAAATCCCCAAAATAGAGGGCGGTGCCAAAAACATAGGGATGGTCCAATCAGCACCAAACTTGGGATTTCTGTTAACTATCGATAGATGAACGTTCCCTCCAAGTTTGGTTCAAATCGGTGAAGGTCGAGTCCAAAAGTGTACTCAGTTGACATGGAATGACCCATATATTGAAAACACTTACGCCCTTCTCAACTGTCATTGCCGAGTGAAACTGGCTCCAGATATAGAAAAAAGGCTTATATAAGCGTAGGATAACATGTCAACAAAGTTTTATTGACATCTGAGCAGTGTTGCAAATGAGTGATAAAAAAGCTATCAACAGATTATCTCTGCACCAAAAATATCCGAGAGTATAGTGGCCGTCACTATAGCTTGTGAGATCTCTTCTTGTGTCTCGTGATTCCCAGCGATGTCATTCTCTCTCTATCACTCTTTCCCTTTACCCCGACTATGCGCTCTCACCGCTGAGTCTCTCAATCTCTCCAAAAACTGCAATGAGAGAACGCGAGATGGCGATTAGGATCCGACCACGCATGATGTCCCGTCAAACTGCGTTTGCGAAATTGGTTTCGTGGCGGCTTTTGTGGTTAAACGCTGTTGCGGTAGCATGATCGTGGAAGCGGGAATGAGAGAGAAAAGGAAAATGTCAATCGCGAGTGGGCAAGCACGAAAACGTGTTCGGCTATGTTCGGCGCTGAGAGTTTCAATGAAGAGAGAAGAGCAGTTGTATTTGAGGCATGAATATTCAGGCGGGATAATTGTAATTGCTGAGAGCTGATATTTTGATATTTTAACAACCCTGCATCTGAGACTTTTGGGTACAACCGATTCCCTATTTGACATGGAATTGCTCTTAAGTGTTATTTTAACATGGTGTCGATTTCTGGAAAAGTCAGGGAAAACCTGGAATTGTCAGGGAATTTTATTTGACCTGGAAAAGTCAGGGAAAGTCAGGGAATTTTAAGCTGGGTCAGGGAATTTCGATGATCTTAAAAATATTACTACAAAATTTCATTTCTTTTTGAAAATTCGCTCTTGATGATGTATTTGAATGTATTCCCGGCCAAACTTTGCCACATTGTGTGTAGGCCAGATCCTTGCGCATCTTTTGGTATATGTAACATCGAAGTTTGGAGCATCCTGGAGCTCGGTACAGACCTTCAAAGTTTGGCAATTTTTCGAAAAATCGTCCCCGGCTAAAAAGATATGCGTCGCACCTCGCGACGCCCGAGACGCCATTTGATTTTGCTGGGACCAATTTTTCAAAAAAATGCTAAACTTTGAAGGTCTGTACCGAGCTCCAGGATGCTCCAAACTTCAATATTATATATACCAAAAGATGCGAAAGGATCTGGCCTACACGCCAGTGATGTTGAAAATAAACACTTTAGTGGTCAAAATGTCTCAAAAGTGACATATTTGAAAAAATCTTGTTTTATGGGTTAAATCCCATTTAAAATTGAAGGGCGGAGCGCCAGCTCCTGTTACGTCCAATCAAGCTCATATTTGGGATTTGGGCTCAGTATGCCCACCGGAACAAACGCCTGAATGCCCGCCAAAAAGTCATTTTTGTTAAACTCTAATAAAGATTCTAAATTTTGAAAATTCTGAATTTCTGATATGTTGGAATTGTTGATTTCTTATTTTTTCAAATTCTTAAATTCTTAAATTCTTAAATTCTTAAATTCTTAAATTCTTAAATTCTTAAATTCTTAAATTCTTAAATTCTTAAATTCTTAAATTCTTAAATTCTTAAATTCTTAAATTCTTAAATTCTTAAATTCTTAAATTCTTAAATTCTTAAATTCTTAAATTCTTAAATTCTTAAATTCTTAAATTCTTAAATTCTTAAATTCTTAAATTCTTAAATTCTTAAATTCTTAAATTCTTAAATTCTTAAATTCTTAAATTCTTAAATTCTTAAATTCTTAAATTCTTAAATTCTTAAATTCTTAAATTCTTAAATTCTTAAATTCTTAAATTCTTAAATTCTTAAATTCTTAAATTCTTAAATTCTTAAATTCTTAAATTCTTAAATTCTTAAATTCTTAAATTCTTAAATTCTTAAATTCTTAAATTCTTAAATTCTTAAATTCCTAGGTTCTTGAATGCTGCCATTCTTGTTACCATCTTAGAAAACTTGATAAAATTTGAAGTATTTTTGGAGTTATTTAATCGGTTAGAGAAATTTTGAGAAGAAGATGTAGGAAAATTTGCTTCGATTTTTCTAAGTGACGCTTTGGTAAGATCATCGAGTATGAACTGTATCCTAAATTTAAAATCTCAAGATCGAGAATTTATTACAACTTTAAAATTTTATTATTTTTCTTTATTTAGATTTGATTCAGTTTTTAGATCTTAATTTCTAAATGTTGAAATTTTTATTTTATTTTTTGCCAAAATGTTTGTTTTGCCTTTCCCTCTAGTTATATTTTGGTATTTTCAGCGTTTCTTGATTCTGCCTTCTGAGATTACAAAATTGAATTTATTATGAAACTCTTTTGTATGTTTGTCGCAAAAGTTTTTTTCTTAAAATGACGCGGATTTTGCGCGGATTGGGGTGGCGCGGATTTTTTTTTCGCTTTCTCCGTAACAACCCTGAATGGAGGAATTTGAGAGTTCAAGAATTTATAAATTATGGTCTCTTCGGAAAGTTGTTTCAACTTTAATTAAGATCCAGCATCTGAGATTTCATAGGGATTGAACAACTACATTTTGCATATTTTTCCTAAACAACATTCAAGGAGTTCCCGTGGTCAGATCGAGCTTAAATTTGTTATCTATTCCAAAACACCCAAATGTCTAAGTTTGATAAACAATGACTTTTTGAAAAGCTCGAGCTTTTGTTTTTATTTTTATAAAATGTATTGATCATGTGAATGATCGTCTGTAGGCTCTGGTCAAGGCAGAAAACTTTTTTTTTAATTTTATAGCAAAAATATTATTTTGTATAATTATCTAAGAAGATGTTCTCTTCAAATAACCAGAAAACCGTTTACTTCAAATACAAACATTGTTGAAAAAGACCTAGATCTTTTTTTTAAAACCGTAAACATGAACTTGTTTTTCAGTTTTTTTAAGGTTCTGCAAAATTACATATTTATTTCAAGTTTTTGTCTCCAGAACCATTAGTTTTTTTATAGACACACAATCAAAAAAGCATCGGCCTAATTCGTTTAAAAATTCGGCAAAAGGCAACAATTTTAAAATTAAACATAACTTCTTACTTTAATTAAAATTTTTAATTGATTTTTTTTAACTTTAAATTTCCTTTGGGAAATGAAGTGAAATTAACTAATCGCAATTTGAAATTTGCAACAATTATAATTATTAATTATTTCTAGAGTTTTTTAAAAAGGTCCTATAAGCTATTGTGTTTTCTATTTTTATAAGACCTATTAAAAAAACTCTAGATTTTTGGTAAAGGGCAACATTTAAAATGACATCACCAAATAATAAAACATAGGAAATTTTTATGGTTGCTCATTTTGGATGTTCGATAAGAAAAAAATAATTGACAAAATAAAAAAAAAAAAGTTTTTAAGTTTTTGCAGAATCCATTGTTAGAAAAAAAATAGTTATTGAAGTTTTTAAATATCATGAATTTCCAATATTCAAAAAGAAAAATGCATGAAACCATAAAAACGCTCCAAACAATATGTTAGTAAAAAATAGAAAATAAAAAAAATTGGTGGTCTGGAGAGGTCAGGGAAAAGTCAGGGAATTTTATTTTGGGATTTGGATCGACACCATGAATTTAAGTTTTTTTTTCAAATTAGCTAACATTCAATTTTTGAAAGAAATCCCTCTTAACTTACTTTCAATTCTTGTTTGATTTATTTTTCCTGTCAGTTTTTATTTTCACCGTTTATACTTTATTGTTATCTCAGTGAGTTGGGACAAAACAAATCACAAACATCTGTCTGTCATCCTGGTCTGATTTTTTTAGTACTGAAGTTAATTTTATTCAGCAAACTTGTAGGTCGGATAACTGTGAGGAAGGCCAAATGAAATAGCTGCTTTAAAAAGAATCGATGTAAATTAAATTTTCCATTTTTGGAAACAGGATGGTCTAACAATATAAAAGTCTTCAATCATTTGAATGCGATGAAGCCCTTCTGTGGTCATCGTTCCTGAGCTCAGTTTAGAACTACATACATTAATCCCAAACAGCCCCCTCGCAAATGCTGTCACCTTCTAATGCACCTACTATTTATTGACCAACCCAACAAAGCAACAAAAAACTCTAGTTTCCGCTGAAGCCAAGCAAAATTAATGAGCCCTCGATTCTCGATTGTCCTCATTTTGATTAGGTGCCCACATTACAGCAAAAAAAGTACAAAACTAAAAACAAACAAATATTGAACGACCCATACACACCTTTCTACCGGTAAAGTTTCGTTGATCGGCGGGGGCCCACCGCGCGCCACCTTTCAAAAGTGGCTCATGTCTGGCTACTTGTCCGATGCATGGAAATTTGGTCTTCGGGGGCGCACGCTTGTGTCGCGGAACATCGGGTTCTGCTGGACCAGAACAATACGGGTGCGGCCCCCACGTCGGATCGGAGGGAGTTTTGACAGTTATTAGTTTTGTCTTTTTCAATATTACCTACACTGACTGTGCTTTGGAGAAGGCAAACAAAAGACCGACATAACACTCACTTTGCGTGGCTACGTGTTTGAAATTACCAATTTTGATTGAATTCGGAATTGATTTGAAAGGTTGGTGGGAGAATAAAACAATATTTAGCTTTATTTATAATTTACTTACATGTATGTTTAAATATCTGGAAATGTTTTTGAAAACTCTTTGAATCAGTTTATTTTGTGAAGCACGCACAAAAAACTTCAACAACCTACATAACACAAATAAAACTGTAAACGGGAGCGTTTGGTACGGTATGTCCACGCATCCTTCCTCCCCTGCGAAATGTGATTCGTTCTGAGAGTCCTCTCTACGATGAACACAACGCAGTAGGGCTGGCCGCTTTTATGGGCAACTTGCTTCCCTCCAACGGCCTGAAAGTCATGTTTATTCAGCATGTAATATTTGATGTCTTTTCTCAGCAAACAAAGTAAAATGGGAGAGAAAAACGTATTAATCGATATCCCACTGTATTAGGGGAAATATACCCATTTTAAGCCTAACAAGCGGTTGTGTTTGAATTATGCTGGATAATCTGTAGTGTTCCTCAAAGTTTACTAAAACCAAGTACACCAACGAGTAGAGCAACTTTTCGTGAACATTTCTGTTTATATTCACTTTTACTAAAAGTTATTCTATTACTTTTACAAGCATTTAAAAAAGATATTTCCCAAATGTATTCCCATTTTTCTTTTTTTTTTATCGCGCTCTTTTGGTTCTGTTTAGTGCTGCCAATTGTGATGAAATTTTAAGCGAACACTCACAAAAAGTAGCATTTATAGAGAAAGTTTCCTGGCATCACTGGTTCACTCCAACAGGTGCTGCTGCTGGTGTTGGTGGCAACCGTTTGGTCTTTATTTGCCTTCGCTTCTCGCTCGTTTGTTTTCAACCTTCGATTGGAATGGGTCGTCAAAAGTCTAACGTCAAGTGACTTGGCGCGTTTGTTTTTTTGATGGCGCTTGCTAATTATTTACATGTTTCGGGATTATTTTGCAAGTGAGTGACTAACTAATGTTCAAAAGAACATGTTACCGGTAGTTGGAAGCAATTTCATATCTTATGCGCTTAGAAAACGTTAGCGCAGGTGAAAAGTTATTGATGGCGACTTTCGTTAAGCGGTTAAGCTCTCATCTTGCGTGTGGGTGTGTGTGCCAACAAAATGATGAGAAATGGTCTCGCAAAATAGAAATTATGATCAAAAGTGCATTGAATTTGATCTTTTTGGCCAGTAAGTGGCATAAATTTGCGTGCTGTTGCTGTTAAGTTTATAGCCTTAATAGTATTTTTGGAGCTTTAATCGAGCATCAAACTCATCATATGACGAAGATAGGTGTTTGATTAGAAAGGGTATATTTCCCCTACAAACATGTCGAAAAAAACAAAACATAACATCCAATCGCATTTCCTCCCATTCAAGCCGCACACTTAACAGATCTTGAACGGTATTTAATTGAGTTACAAAAAGCCGCCGCCGTCATGGCCTCCAGTTAAAATGTGTGTACCAAACAACTAATAAACTGTGGCGATAAAAGCCGGGGTCGAGCGCGACAGTCCTCCTAATAAAACTTGTTACTAAAATGGCGTAACAAAAGAGCGCGCTCGGGATCGCGAAAAAAAATCGCGATAACAAATGAGCTCACTTTAGTAGATAGTTAGTGGGCTGCTAGCTACTAACTAGTGAAAAAAAACGCTTGCAGGGGGAGAAAAAATAGTGTCCATCTGGACGGGGTGCGCATTATCCAATCAAACTTATCTGATTAACCCTCGACTGTCTTTTTCTTACAAAAAGAAAAAAACAGATCATTCGTTAATTGATGCAATGAATCTCCAACAAGTGTCATACATCGACATCTGACCACTTCTTAGTCAGCAAACTGTGGTGGCCGAGGCAGTTAAGACGTTGGGTTAGCCTGTCAAAGGTCTATGGGTCGGATCCCGTAGTCAACACTTTTGTTTTTTTTTTTATGTTTGTCGTATGAACTTTTTTTGCAAATGAACCTCGAGAGAATAATTCTCTCGCCCATCTCGAGCTGTGTTCACTGTGTCCGTGAATGGTACCACTATTCTCTCGACTCGAGGCCATTTTTCTCTCGAACGGATGCTGCCCAGTTTTGGGTGTAACTTTGTTGTTGTTTTTAACGTGTTTCAATTGGTTTTCAAGATACTTGACTTTTCTCGTTTATTTTTGTTAACATAGTCCATCCGAGGGTTAAATTAAACGCGCTTCATGAATGAGAGTAAAGCTCCGGTGGAAACCGAAACTGGCTGACGGAATCTATCGGCGATCTGCGTCCGTCCGACTTGGGCTATTTTTTCAAGTTGAGAAAAAAATGCGACCAAACTCGTTTCTGGTTTGTGGGAGCAACGATTTGAGGGAAGAAAATAAATTGAGTCCAACAGTGCGCACACATTTTACAAAATTATCACGAAGCATCGGCTCTCAGGTGGATGTTATTATCTAATATTTTGCTCTTTTTTATTTGCCTCTCGTTTCAGGTAAGCGTGGTGCTCTTGATAGGTTGACAACAACGACTTACTGTTAAGTGTGGTTGGGGAACAAATCGGTCGAAACAACAACGGGTTGTGTGAGTAAGTAATGGATACACGATAGTTTGAGAGCCTTAAGGCAATTTGTGGAAAGTGTACCACTGATAACAGCGCGACTTTGACATAAAACGAGTGATTGTGTTGGAAATTTTATGTAAATTACGTATTTACATTGGGAAAATTATTATAGCAATTCCATTAATCCAAGAAAATTTATAACATAAAAAATAACTAAATCTGCCTCTTGCAATTACTTCTATGTAAAAGCACAGACAAGCAGATGTAACTCCTTTGAAAATCTGTCAATCAACATTATAACGATCAATTTGAATGATCAGAAACTCAACACTATTAAATAGACTTTGCAAAAATAGTTTCGATAGCACAATTCGGAAAAAAACCTTTTTATAACAAACATTTAAATTTTTTTTCGATATTTTGTAATATTTTGGTAGGGGCATTACGGTCATCATATATTAAGCATTTTGTTATTGAAGTTTTGAATATAATCGAGACTGCAGTTTTGATTTTCCAAAGTTTGATTAGCCGGAGGTTTCTTAGAAGCTTGGAATAATCGAAAAATGGACATTTTTCTTCTTCTTTTTTTCTTTTCTCAGTTTTAATATCAAATTCGACTTTTGCGATCCCATTTCATTCAAATTTGAATGCCTGTTTCATTAACAAAAATGCAATTTTCTCAAAATTTTATCACCACCATTTTGGTCGCCATCTTGGATTTCAAATTTCCAAATCTCTTTAGATAATTTCTGGGGTCATATTTGATCTTAACGACTTTAAAAAAGACAACGAAAATAAAAATTGTATTGTAATACGATTATCCGGAAGGGCAATTCTCTGAGGCAAAGTTTTTTTTGCATTTTTTTATTTGGATGAAATTTTGTGTGGACTTTTTCTATGACTAGAGATATCATTTTGCAAAATTGGTTCGCCCTGAAAGTCTCCATAAAAGTTTGGCAACCGTTCATGAGCAGTTCTCTAGGGTTTCGGTCATTCGATTTTTTTTGTATTTTTTAATCCGACTGAAATTTTTTTGGTGCCTTCGGTATGTCCAAAGAAGCCATTTTGCATCATTATTTTGTGCATATAATTTTCCATACAAATTTGGCAGCTGTCCATACAAAAATGATGTATGAAAATTCAAAAATCTGTATCTTTTGGAGGAATTTTTTGATCGATTTGGTGTCTTCGGAAAAGTTGTAGGTATGGATATGGACTACACTGGAAAAAATAATACACGGTAAAAAAAATCTGGTGATTTTTTTATTTAACTTTTTATCACTAAAACTTGATATTCAAAAAAACACTATTTTTATTTTTTTTTGATATGTTTTAGAGGACATAAAATGCCAACTTTTCAGAAATTTCCAGGTTGTGCAAAAAATCTTTGACCGAAATATGATTTTTTGAATCATTACAGATTTTTTTCAAAAAATCGAAATGTTGGTCGCAAAAATTTTTCAACTTCATTTTTCGATGTAAAATTGAATTTGCAATCAAAAAGTACTTTAGTGAAATTTTGATAAAGTGCACCGTTTTCAAGTTAAGGCCATTTTTATTGAACTTTTTTCAAAATAGTCGCATTTTTTCATTTTTTTTAAATTAGTGCACATGTTTGCCCACCTTTGAAAAAAATATTTTTGAAAAGCTGAGAAAATTCTCTATATTTTGCTTCTTTGGACTTTGTTGATACGACCTTTAGTTGCTGAGATATTGCAATGCAAAAATTTAAAAACAGGAAAATTGATGTTTTCTAAGTCTCACCCAAACAACTTACCATTTTTCAATTTTGATATCTCAGCAACTAATGGTCCGATTTTCAATGTTAAAATATGAAACATTAGTGAAATTTTCCGATCTTTTCGAAAACAATATTTTCAAAATTTTAAAATCAAGACTAACATTTTAAAAGGGCGTAATATTGAATGTTTGGCCTTTTTGAAACGTTAGTCTTGATTTGAAAATATTGTTTTCGAAAAGATCGGAAAATTTCACAAATGTTTCATATTTTAACATTGAAAATCGGACCATTAGTTGCTGAGATATCGACATTGAAAAATGGTGGGCTGTTTGGGTGAGACTTAGAAAACATCAATTTTCCTGTTTTTAAACCTTTGCATTGCAATATCTCAGCAACTAAAGGTCGTATCAACAAAGTCCGAAGAAGCAAAATATAGAAAATTTTCTCAGCTTTTCAAAAATATTTTTTCGAAAAGTGGGCAAACATGTGCACTTATTTAAAAAAATGAAAAATTGCGACTATTTTGAAAAAAGTTCCATAAAAATGGCTATAACTTGAAAACGGTGCACTTTATCAAAATTTCACTAAAGTACTTTTTGATTGCAAATTCAATTTTACATCGAAAAATGAAATTAAAAAATTTTTGCGACCAAAATTTCGATTTTTTGAAAAAATCAGTATTGATTAAAAAATTCATAACTCGGTCAATGATTTTTTGCACAACCTGGAAATTTCTGAAAAGTTGGCATTTTATGTCCTCTAAAACACATCAAAAAATAAAAAAAAATAAAAATAGTGTTTTTTGCAAATCAAGTTTTAGTGATAAAAAGTTGAATAAAAAAATCACCAGATTTTTTTACCGTGTATTATTTTTTTCCAGTGTAGTCCATATCCATACCTACAACTTTGCCGAAGACACCAAATCGATCAAACAATTCCTTCAAAAGATACAGATTTTTGAATTTTCATACATCATTTTTGTATGGACAGCTGCCAAATTTCTATGGAAAATTCTATGGACAAACTAATGATGCAAAATGGCTTCTTTGGGCATACTAAAGGCACCAAAAAAGTTTCAGTCGGATAAAAAAATACAAAAATTAAAATTGAAGGAAAAAGATCGATTTCGCAGAGAATTGCTCTCATGCAAAAATGCTATCAAAAATTCAATAATCTGTATTTTTAGAACGGATTGTCTGATCGATTTGGAGTTCCGGCAAAGTTGTAGGTATTGCTTAGAACTTTATAAAATTGTTACACCTTGAGTTATACTCTAAATCATAAATTTTGAATTGAATTTTTCAATATGTTTTTGGCAAAAAAAGATTTTTTTTTTTATCTATGCCACCAGTTGATTAAAATTTATTTGACAGTGTTGCCAGTTTTTCGAATCATTTTTTTAAACGTTAAAAAAAGTCGATAACTTTTTTTTACTTTTTATAATCTAATTTGCAAACGAAATCTTAAGTTTTTTTTAAAAAAGGTCCTATAATCTATTGTCTTTTATATGTGTGAAAATGTCCTATTTAAAAAAAAACTCTTGAAATGTACTGTAGAAATAAATTTTGATGTGTATCGTGTAATGCTGCGGAAACCTTCGCGTTCACTCGGATTTCGATTGGGTTTTGCCTTGGAACATTTTTTTGCTTTTGAAAAATTAGATACAGTCATTTCAGTAAAATAAAAATGGCGAATTTTCAAATTTACCTATTAAAACTCAAACTTACATGACTGTTTCGGCTGCTGCCAGCATGCTTATGTTTCCAAACCTTTTGCATTGTTTAATAACAGCATTTAACATGCAAAATCACTAGTCATTGACGACGTAAGCGTCATTAGAAAGAAAAACATTTGAAATAAATCGCTTTTGGTACATCAAAATCACTTTTTTCAAACATTTGTTGAAACTAATTTTTTGGAGGAAATATTATTTACATAAATGCAACAGATTTTTTTTTATAAAAGAAGGTTTTCAGCAAAACTTTTCAAAAACAATTAGATTTTGAAGTACTAAATGCTGTTTTCAAAATGGTTTCTTCTTATTGGCGCATACGTCACAAAGTCAAATAAATGAAACAATGAAATCGATCTTTCGAAAATATATGATTTAATTTTAAATTGACCTCAACGTTTGAAAACGTGTAAAAACACTTATTTTCGACCATTCAAAAACATTTTTTATTTCAAAGATTGAAAAATTTCACCATAATTTCATTTTCTGAGATTGAAAATTGAACGCATATTTGCTAAGTTATCGTCTTCAAAAAAATGACGGTTATTTGGTGATTAGCTCTCTTAGACTTGAACAATAATTTTTTTACAGTTTTTTTTATTTGGATGCAACTTTGTGTGTACTCTTTCTATGACTTTTTTATTTTAGATTAGACCAAAAAAGTTATTTTGCATCATTTTGCAAACTAGCTCGGGATTTGTAGACCAAACAGTTGAACAATATTAAGTAGTTTGTATCACTTTAGAATAGTCGCTTTTCTACTGCACAACATTTTGCGTTCTGTAATAATTAAAAATTGCGAAAGAGATCTTAATGTGATCATCTAATTAGTCGATTTAAGAAAAAAGGTTTGACGCCCAAATTTTCAGCAGACAAACGAAGCTTTTTCACCCAGAGAGACCCCCCGCTAATATCCGTTCATTAGCGAGATTCCGTTCACCCGATTGCGCAAGACAAAATAATAATTAGAACTTTTGCTTACTCATATACCGCTCGCTCATATCAGCTAGAATTATCAGCACGAGGCTTCTTTCCTGGCTGGCTTCTGCCTTCATTAAGCACCATGCCTGCCAAATTTGATTTATGCGTACGTAGACTTCAAACCACAATCACGATCAAAGAGCCTCGGACCGTTTCCCAAACGCGTTACGCGTTCCCTGTTATTCTCTCGTTCAATTTGTACTTTCTTAACAATAATGATGATCCCTCTTGCTGACCCCGAAATTCACTAGAATCGCCACCACACCCGCCTTCATTATGTTTCTGTTTTTTTTCCTTTCTTCAAAGTTTTTTTGCTTCTCTCTCTTCAACTTTGCCAACTTCCGCTGATTTTTTTTCCATCCTTCCTGCTCTCTTTGTTTTGTTTTCGATTTTCGACGACGGCGGAGTACGTTTTGTGTGTAAGTAGGTACTTTGTTAGCCGTCAAACTTTCGCACACGTGTGTGTTGATGTTGACGAACTTTCCATACAAACACGCAATCTTGCTGCCTCTGACTGGGCAATTCTCTAGAAAAAGGTTTGTTGTTGATTTTTTTCAAATTGATATTTCCAAGCAGCATTTTTATTACAAAAATAAAAAAAAAATAAAAGGAGATCAAAACTAATAATAAGCGCGAGTTTTGGAAAAACGATATCATTTTACCCGGTTGAAACATGTCAAAAGCTCTTAAAAAAACTTTTCTATTTGTGCCAAGACAGTGAGCAAGAGAGCTTCTCTCTTTGCATCAGATTATTCTGCTCGTTACCTCTGCTTTGCTCTCGCTTGATGCATTTTTCTCTTACTCTAGAAAACGAAGCAAAGCAGACGTGGGAGCAATCTCGAGAAAAGAGAGTCGCTCTCTTGCTCACTGTCTTGCTACGAGATTTTCTATAAATATGCACTCTTATTTGTTGATGGGTTGTTTGAAATAAGGCAAGGATGATGCTTTATTTGTCTATTTTAGTGCAAATATAATAAGAAAATAGTTTTGAAAAAAAAAATAAAAACCATAAAAAATAATTTATAAAATGCGTTTTCCATGAGAACTACTTTTGCTCTTATGCGCTCACCACGATTCCCGTTATGAATGAAACCCGAGAGATGCCTTCAGATGTATGCAAAGAAATGCGCTGACCAGAAAGTTTTCCCCTCATCCGCGTCTTGTAATCGAATGACGTCATTTTCCATCGCGGTGCAACCAAACCAAAAACAGAGAAGAACTTCCATAAAAGAAGAAAAGAAAGAAAGAAAGGAAGGAAGGAAAAAAAACTGGAAATGCACGATGAAATCACAAACGTTCAACAAGTTTTTCCTTGAACGAGAAAAATCAAGCAAAAAAATACAGCCACAGAGAGAAAGAGAGAAGCCAAAACAGAGAAGAAAAACAAACGTAATAAAATCCTAAAAGTTGAATCACCGAATCAAAGAGCGATCGTGCCGCGCGACGGAAACGATCCAAACTTGTAAACTTGTGTTGAAAAATGTGGAATTGTTGTTTGTAAGCGTCGCGACGCCGCGGTTCATGAACTGTCAGTTTGTCGTCGAAAGACAGAGGGGGGTGATACTCTGACAACCGTCAGCGATGATGTTGATGATGATTCGGATGGAGTCACGATGCAATCGAGTTTGGATTGGTCGGAAACATATGTTTGGACAACGGTGTGAGAATCGATGTAGCTGTGTGGTATCATTGAGTTTTTTTTTGTTGTTGTTTAAATTGAGAATTTCGGGGAGGAGAGGAGAGGAGCGAGCGAAAATGCTCGCTGTTTATGTTTGCTCTCAAGTGATAGGGTGGTATTCAGCGTTACTTTATCTGCATTATAATCTTCATTAATTAAAAAAAATGCATAAGATCCCTTAGAAAAATTAAAGTTGCTATTTTACTAACAAGCCATTTGTGTTTTTTGTGAATAATGTTAAAAAAAATATATTTAGAGAACTGAAAATTGTTCAATTTATTCAATAAAGTTTTGTTCATATGTTTTAATTGAATTATAGAGGCAGATTATAACGTACATTGTGATTTAAGTAATTAACTTTATTTTGAAAAACAAATTCCTACTTCTGTAGTGTTTTTAACACATTGCAATTCAATAATTCTCTTTTGAACTGAAAATGTAACATCTTATATATATAGCAAATGGAGCATACTAGCGACTATTTATTCAAACATGTCAAATAAAATAACAGATAAGGTTTAATTTTTTTAATGATTTTGTAATCAGCAATGAAACAAGAATGAGGAAATATCATAATCATATAATTTAAGCAATTTGATTTTGAAAGTAATTAAATATTAGATGGAACAAACTATTTCTGTAAGGTTGACGTAAAACCAGAAAATGTTCAAAATTCACCGATTTAGGTGAATTTTGAACATTTTCTGGTTTTAAAAATCTGTCACAAAGCACGACTTTTAGTATAAAAATTTCAAGGTGTAAAGAACTTAAAAAACTTACTGAGCAGAAAAAAAGGCATATTCGAAGCTATTGATTGGGGGTTACTGAAACTATAATTTGCAATTTATTAATTATTAGGATTTTTGCAGATTGTAATTTTATTCAAAAAGTCAAAGTAGTTATGTCACAGACATAACCGGAATGGCGTAGACTACGTAAAGTTTTGAGATGTGGACATTGAGTTTTCCATATCTTAATTTTGAAGAATTAGCTAGCTACTTGAAATACATTAACGGAATAAGATCGTAAATGGGAGATGGACCCCCCGACAAAACAGAACTTAAACACTCCAGTCAACTCAACTGCCATGTAACCATACTTTGAATGTGTTGGTAAATCTTTGACTAGAAAGCCTTATTTAAACAATGGAAACATCGAATGGAGGAGAGAAAAACGAAAAACGATTTTTTCGCGAACCGAATGAAAGTTTGGTAGCATAATGTGGTGGAGAGAGGGGTTCAGAAAGCTGTGCAATCCGTCTCCCCCGAAGACCAAAATTTGTTCCTGAAATTTAAATTGAAATTAGCTCGCTGCCTCGTCCCGGGTGGAATGAGGGCAACTCTTTCAACAGTTTGGAATTGGACACGACGCAATTCTTTCAGAAGCGCTCGCCGCGAATGCGACGAGCTAGTTGTTGTTTCACAACCACGGCTTGACCCACGAGAGGCTCTTCAGCGGAAGGCAGCAGGCGCGCGCCTCATCTCGTTGATGCCTCTTCCCGGGTGGGACGAGGGACGGGGAGTGAGGAAACTCCGAATCACGGCAACCACGAAAGATCCAAACGGTCCGGCCATCGAGAGGCAACTGGCTGACGGTGACGACGAGAAGGCGATGCGTGCTTCTTTTCCAGTGCTGCTCTGGTCTCTCCTGCTGCTGCTGCTCTGGTCTCTCCTTCTGCTGCTGCTCTGGGCTGAGCTTTCCTGCTGCTGCTGCTGCTGCTGCTGCCGGTCCGACGTCTGAGACGTGAATGATAGAATGGGCTCTGGCGCGCGTTCTTATATAGCCTTTCGGCCCGCTACTTCCTCCTTTTCGCGACCGACACTCGGTCGCGTTGCTCGGATGATTTTCCCTCAAAATAGGTACTTGACATTCCCGTCCGTGAGTGGGAAGCGCTCATTTTGCTTGCAAAATCTGTGCATTTTGAAAACATTTTAAAACATTCAATTGTTTCAATAGTTAAACTATTTTGCCAACAATGAAAGTTTTATAGCAAATTGCTGAATAATTTTCGAATCGATTGGAACATAAATCGTGTCGATTCGATTAGAGGGAAGGAAGATATAAGCGTTTGACGGATGACGCAGTAATCCAGGGCCTTCGGCCCGGGTTTTTTGAAATGGCACCCCAGTACCTTCGACAAAGACGTAAGTCTACGTCAAAATATAATTGATTTAGGCTTAAGGTGAAGCCGTTGATCATTTTCGAAGAAAATTGATCATCACTATAAAATATTCTGTATTAAATTCAGTTTAACGAATTTCAGCACCAAAAGGAATCAGCATGTGCCCATTGTTGCCTTCTTGAAGCCACTCAAGGAATTTTTGATCTAAATCAATTGTGCTTCAAAATTTATATGATTTTGTGGCACAGTCATTGACGTCCTAGTTGACAATCATTGATTAATGACGATTTCCATAACTTTACAAGGAATGGGATAATCGTTACCAAAAGGAATCAGGATGTGTAGGGCACTATTCTTAACAACTTGTTGAAGGAATTTTGTCAAAATATTGAAAGCGACGCAAAATTTATCTCTTTGAACGAAAAATTATGACAATGATGGAAGTTAAAACGTTAAAAAGATAAAAGTATAGTCCCTTTTAATGTTAGTCCTGCTTGAAAAAATAATATTTTATCGAAATGACGAAAATTTCCGCAAAAGATTCAGTGTCAACATGCTGAAAATGATTATATTGGCAGAGGAATGCCTTTTACATTGATTTCGGTTGATTGTACTTGAATTTTTGTTGAATTTTGTAATTCGTTAGACAAAATATGAAAATATATTAAAAAATATACACGCAAAAGAAAGTTTGACGATTTTCAAATTATTTGTTGTCTTGGATTTAGAAATTCTAAATCACTTTAGAGCAGTTTTGGGGTCGTATATAAGCTCGAAAACGAATAAACAACAAATTTAGTGATTCGATTATCCGAAGTGAAGATTTTGTGAGGCCTTCGGATAATTTTAACCGCTGATACAGGAGCTCTGTAATCATAGATCCAATCTTTAACAATTTTTCGAAAACAAAAATACAAATACAATCCATTTCCGGAATTCGGGGAAAATTGCTCACATGTTATAACATAACAATGGAAATTTTATAGATTATATGAATTGCAAAATTAATAACAACATTGTTTTTGTAACCAAAGAATGTGTATTTAGTGGATATTTCACTAAAAATCTAAATTAGATGTGCTCCATATCATCACCATTTGAGCTATGTTTTCGCGATATTGAGTTATGCTTGAGAACTTGTCACTTTCCAGAAAAAAAAATTGGAATTCCAAAACTTCGTATTCCTAAAGTATTTTTTAGCATAATCCAATTTCAGGATTTTATAATGAAAGCATGAAATGGTGAATCCGATTTTTTGATATAACCAGAATTGTTTCGAAACATGCAATTAGTGTATCGAGAAATTGAAAGTGAGAGTGTGTGCGTACAACATGGAGTTAAACTTTTCAAAGTGCCGTGGTAATCTTCACAGCAACTTCACAGAAAGTTTAACTCCATGTTGCACATACTCTCACTATTAATTTCTCGATTAATTAAAATGCGAAAAATTTACATTTGATATGAAAGTTTTCTTTATATTACATTTAAAAAAACCTTGCAGGGCTATGGAGATAGTGGAGTCGTTTTTATTTAGGGTAAAATATGAGCCGGAGTTGTCAAACTTTGGAAAACTAGAGTTTGAGTCCTCGTCAGGTCTTTTCGGAATCCTGTATTCATAATAAGAGACAGTGTCCTAAATCGTCGAAAACTGGAGTCGAAGTCTCTAATTTTTCAAAGGCCCGAGTCTTAGCTTCAATAGCTAGCCTGCAGCCCTGAAAACATGTTTGTAATTTGCATTGCTATCGGATCACTGAATACCACCCTTACTCTTCCCAATTTGCTCTTTCCTCCTCTCACTACTTTTCACGAGCAGACCTCTCCATAAAAGAGCAATCGTCTCTCAAGAGGAGACTCGTCCGCTCATACCTCCCCCAAGCAGCCCAACGCGCGAAACATATGTCCGTTCCAACCAGCATAACTTCGCATCGCCCAGGCATGTGTATGTGTGCTGGGTGTACGTGTGCCGCGCTCTAATCCGTGCCTCTTCGCTCTCTCGCCCAGTGTGAGTTTCGTCAGTCTGTGTTCGGTCGTCGCTTCTTACACATCACACCTCCTGCTTTCGGTGTCGACGGTCGTCGTAGAGTTCCGTGTCGGGTGTTCCCTTAAGGTTCGGTTCTTTTGGATGTTTCAAAACGGAAACCTTAACCTTAACCGCGAATCATCCGGCTCTCTGCGTCTGAGAGAAGGTATCGTTCGGAGAAGTGCTTGTGCGGCTTGTGACCCGCGCTGGTCGCTTAAGCCATCCTCGGGGGTAGAGATGTGTTGTGCTGCGTTACGCTCGATGCGTTACGCCCAGGGTCACGATCTCGCGAGATCATCAACTCCGCCGCGTGTTTGCGCGTAGTCATCGCTGAACTTCTTCTGTACTAATACCGTTAATTACAACGGCGCGTGTTGAGCGTTAGCGGTCAACGGTAGAAGTTCACCGTACTGGTCCAGGGTGGCGGCCGGCGCCCTTCGCCGTCGCTTTAGTTCCAGTGATCTTCTCGGCTTACTACGATGATCAGCGGGTAGAATTGTGTGTAGTGTCTTCTAGTGTTGAACGTGGAATTCGTACCGAGTGTACTTGGATTGCGCACACTCATCGATCGCGATCTCGCGCGACCGACTGATCTTGCTGCTGTGTGCGTGCACTCCCGTTGAAGATCATCATCCGCGCAGCAGTGTTGTTGATTTTGCACTTTGCCTCTTCGCGTTAAGGTTCGTTGTTCGAAGAGTTCTGGCAAAAGTGTGTTTAGTTCGACAGTGTTGTTGTTGTTGATGTTGACGCTGTTGCTGGAAGAAGAAGCGTTCAGCGTGACGTCACCGCCTACTTTGATCGCTGCTACAAGTGGAATCTCGCCTAGGCAGAGAAGATAGGGAAATGAGCGAATCAAATAAAAAGTTAGTGTAACGGGCTAACTAACACAAGTGTGCTAGTTGTGCAAGTGTGTTCGCGCCATCTGTTCTGCAACTGTGCAACAGTCAGTGTTTCCACTGCAAGTTCGCTTCTGGAAGTTATCGCTTGCGCTGTGTTTGCGCGCGCGATTCGTGATTGATTGAGCATTGGTGGATGCTGGGAATTGATCGCTTCGAAGGAAGGAGAACAGGAAGAATTGACCCGGAGATTTGTTTACATTGGCGCGTAACTTGAAACGTTCGATCGGAGCCCGGGTTAGTAGAGAGTGGTGGTTTTTCGTGTTATATTCTTAATCGGTGGACATTGGATACGGATTGTTTTGAAACCTAAGATTTAAAAGGGTTGGTGACATTTGAAAATGGAGAGATTAATTGAGTTCAACAGTCTGATGGTCGAATGGTTTTGATGTCCGGTTTAGGCCCAAAGGTTGCCAATGTATTCCAAGAATTTAAGAAAGAAACAGTTTCATTTCGAAAACAGTCATCAAGGTTCGGATATTTGAATAAACTGCTAAGAAATATTTTAATTTTCTTTATGAAAAAATGATAGTTTACTAAACAACGAAACAATAATTCTGAAAAAATCCAATGCACAAAAAACATATTTTTTGCTTTTTGGGTATTTTTGAATAAAAAATATTGTTATTTAACACACAGAAATGATTTGCGCAACATAAATCCCCCCCACGTTTTAAAAATCGGCTTGAAAAATCAGGAAGCCAAAATTTTTTTTCGAAAAAAAAAACATGAAAGTTACAAAGGATTCAAACGAGCAATTGCCTGAAATCGATTCAAAATTCATTTTCCACACAGTAAAAAATTCTGTAAACTTGGAAGATGTAATTTCGGAAGGTTGAATATTACCTTTTTATGATGTAATTTTAAGTGACATTACACCAGAAAAACTAACTTAATCCCCCTATGGGGTTGGTGCCTTTCTCACTCTTTTCCAACAATGGGTGATATGTGATATGATGGGTTTGGACACAAATTTCTTCTAATTTCGTTAAGTTCCGGAATACAAAAAATACACATATCACTCAAGGGCTCATAAGTGGCATCATATGTGGTCATAGTTTGAAACAGGGTTGCCAGATCTTCAATGTTTTAGACTCGTTGGAAAGGTCTTTCAATTACCTAACCAACGATGTGTCAGATGATGGATCCGGATTCCGGACATTGTTTACATACATTTAAGTGAGATCTGGCTACAAAAAAGTACATAAATATCACGTAAGTGGTCAGAACTCAAGACAGGGTTGCCAGATCTTCAATGTTTTAGACTCGTTGGAAAGTTCTTTTGATTACCTAACTAACGATGTGTCGGATGATGGATCCGCGCATTGTTTACATACATTTAAGTGAGATCCGGCTACAAAAAAGTACATAAATATCACTTAAGTGGTTATAACTCGAGACAGGGTTGTCAGATCTTCAATGTTTTAGACTCGTTGGAAAGGTCTTTTGATTACCTAACCAACGATGAGTCGGATGATGGATCCGGACATTGTTTACATACATTTAAGTGAGATCTGGCTACAAAAAAGTACATAAATATCACTTAAGTGGTTATAACTCGAGACAGGGTTGCCAGATCTTCAATGTCAATGTAACATTTTAAAATGGCTGTATCTCGAGAACTACAACAGCAAACCTTCTGAAACTTGGCCCAGAGATACTTGACAGTCATATGAAGCAAAAAACACCTTTATCTCGAAATGCATATTCTTTAAAGTGCTGAAATTGTATTGATTTTATGGATTTTCATTGAAAAAATCGGAAATAACATTTTAAAATGGCTGTATCTCGAGAACTACATCAGCAAACCTTCTGAAACTTGGCCCAGAGATACTTGACAGTCATATGAAGCAAAAAACACCTTTATCTCGAAATGCATATTCTTTGAAGTGCTGAAATTGTATTGATTGTTTTGGTTTTCTAATTAAAAATCGGATGTAACATCTTAAAAGGGCTGTATCTCGAAAACTACATCAGCGAATGTTTTTATTTTTTGCACAGAGATGCGCTATGGTGTAAGCAATCGATAGACCCCAAAATCTCGGAGTGCATATTTTTTTTCATAATAACGGTATTTTGAGCACCGTGTATACATCAAGGTGGGTTTTCGAGCTTTAAATAAAAAGTTCAATTTTGGAGCAGGATTGTAGCCTTACCTCAGTGAGGAAGGCAAAAGGGTAAAATAACTCATTTTCAGAGATAAAATTACACTTTTTCTGAGATGTTTCCCTTCCTCGATGTAATATTACCATGTTTGTTTTACTGTGCAGCGTTGATAATCATTTTAGCATAATTGAACACTTATAAGAATAATTTAATTTTTCCCTCCAAATTCCGATGTACAGCATCGATATATATATTTTTTAGATTCTACAAACTAGACTAGTGGGTCTCGTGGCGCAGGGGTAGCGGCTTCGGCTGCCGATCCCGATGATGCTATGAGACGCGGGTTCGATTCCCGCCTTATCCACTGAGCTTCTATCGGATGGTGAAGTAAAACGTCGGTCCCGGTTTCTCCTGTCTCGTCAGAGGCGCTGGAGCAGAAATCCCACGTTAGAGGAAGGCCATGCCCCGGGGGGCGTAGTGCCAATAGTTTCGTTTTAAACTAGACACATTTTTCATTAAAATGTTTCATTTTTTCTTTATTAGTCCTTTTAACCAACTTCCAACAAATATTTGCATCGGCCTCATTTTTCATATTTCTTATGATTTAAAATTATATTACAAGCTAACACAATTTTTGTTAGGAAAATCATTTTTTCAAAGTGATTTTCATTAAATTACATGTTTTATTTACAAAATTACACAATACATTTGTTTTCCCTTGAGTTTTGTTACTTTTTGCGACCTGTTGTTCCAACATACAGAAATTGCGGGTTTTGTTAAATAAATACTTATTGGATTCCTGATATTGTCTCAAAATGATCTTTGGGATCAATAACTGAAGCTGTTGTAAATAATTTTCAAATTTTATGCAGCCCATACCCCTTTGACGCTTGCTGGAAAAATCAGGAGGCATACTAATTTTTAGCATGTCATCATTTGAGTTTTTTTTTTTAATTAAATTACAGTACCGTCAGTGGGGGTGACTATGGGTCAAAAAACGATACACCTCTCGTAATTTCTTGATAACAAAAACAATTTAAATAACATCGAAAATCTTTCAACGTAGATTTGTTCTTAGATATTTTACTAACATTTTCCCAAAATATGGTGGATTTCGATGAACACTACTTTAAATGCCAATAGTTTGAAAATTGACCCAATCTCACCCCTTAGAGGGGGTGACATTCGATCAAATGAAACTAAAATGATGCTCAAATACAACCATATGGTAAAAACAAGTCATCCAACAGTGTTTCTTGTTCGAGGGAATCGTATTGACACGATACAATGTTTGAAGTGGAGATTTTCAAACATTTGGGTAGTTTTCGAGCAATTCTAACAAAAATATTAGAAAAATGATTTTTCGATAGGTCATTTTTGGCCAAAAACGTACCCTAACTTTAGACAGCTGCCAAAATAACAGGATTTGTTCTAGGAACGAGATTTTTTTCAGCGAAGTCATCTTAAGATGTCCCCCCCCAAAGGGGTATCCCTTTTAACAGAATTCAGTTCCATTGAGCAGAACCTGAGAAATGGTAAAATCCGTAAAAATCTTTGACCCAATCTCACCCCCCAGACCCAATGTCGGCCCCACTGACGGTACCGAAAAGTTTTTTTTTCGTAAAACAAAATATTTACGTTAAAACTTAGATTTTTTAAAAAATCTAGCCTAACATTTGAAAAAGTCTTATGAAAACATCAAATGCCATTTTGACGGTGTCTTTTTCAAATGTCAGGCTAGATTTTTGAAACTCCACATTATTTTTTCTTGAAAGTCAAACTTATCATCTTTCATTTGCGCCCAAGACAGCTAAAATCGGTTGAAATGGAGCGAAGTTGTGATTTTTTGAAAAAAGTGGTTTTTGTGAAAATCGACGAAAATGGCAATTTTTCGGACCACCCTAACACGGCGTAAGCCACCCTAATGGCCAAAAAAAAAATACGGGTCTAGTTATTTGGCCAAAGAACCCCCTGAAAATTTTTAAGCCAAATCGAAGCACTTTTATTTTTTTTCTTTACATAATATTTAATATAAATTTCATATGGAACTGCTGTATTGTTTAATAGTTTTGAGGACGCCTTAAGGTGTAACGGGAAGGCACCGCCATCTTGACACCACGATTCAAATTTAAACGAAAATTTCAGTAAAATACAGTTTGTTCTAAAGGTTCCACGTGTTACAGAGTACGATATCAAGCAATCTGTCGAGTTAAGAATTTGATTTAAATTGAGCAGAAGTTGTCTATGAACTGGCGTCCCGTTTCACCTTAACAGTGGGATTTTTTTAAACGTGCACCTTGAGCTCTAACTTACTGGTATTAGTACATCTGGAAATGGTGACAGATTTTGTGGCAAAAACTGTGTTATTTTATATGAGGAACTGGGAAAATTCATCAAGTTCTGTTGAATTTAACATTTTGTATACACATTGACCGAGTTTTTTTTATTACCATTCGTAACGTTCTACATTCTTAAAAATCAGGATATCTGGTCACAATTTTCAGGCCAGTGTTGTCAAATCATCACACTTTGCGACATATTCGAATGTTGGCAGTGCGTGGCCGAATGGTTACGCTGTCCGCTTTGTAAGCGGATGATTCTGGGTTCGATTCCCATCTGCTGCAACCTTCCATCTTATGAGGAAGTAAAATGTCGGTCCCGGCCTTGGTTGTTAGGCCGTTAAGTCATTCCAGGTGTAGGAGTCATCTCCATGCCATGAGTACAAACAACACACCAAACCAAGCCTACTCCGGTGGAATCGCTGGCGGCGGTTGGACTCACAATCCAAAGGTCGTCAGTTCAAACACTGGGGTGGAAGGTTCCTTGGAGTAAAAGAGGTTTGGGTGCTCTCCCCATTCAAGCCTTCGGACTCCTAGGTTCGAGCAGAAACTTGCAATAGAGACCACAAAAGACCCGGGGGTCGTTAATGTGGATGGTTTGATTTTTGATTCGAATGTTTTTAAATCATATCCACTAATGTTGAAAAATAGTTCATATTTTAACGAAGTATTTCACCTTAAGGAAAAAAAACTGTTTGGAGTGTTGTCAGCTCTTTTTTGTAAATCATTTTAATGCCAACAATCATGTTAACGTAACATTTTAAAATGCACGAGTCCTTTTTATGAATCGCCAATTAAGTTTCACGTTGAGATGAAATTCTGTCATAAACACATATTAATTACGAGTTGAATAATTAATAAGTTAGTGCTCGGAACACTGAATCATATTCTTTTTTCAATCCACCTGTTTCAGTTCGATGGATTCAACTTTGAAAGCCTCCTGATTTCGTGGCGCATTTACATGTTTCCTGTAACAGGATATCGCTTAATAATTAATGTAATTTGCTCGCTCAATACGTAGAAATATTTTTGTATTCTTTTCAAACTCTCCAATTACCACTTTTGTTTGTTGATTTCCAAGCCATCATTAAGTTTCGCAAATAATCGTTCTTTGAAAAGATGATTATGAATTCGAGCACCTTTCTAGTAATTAATTACCTCGCCCTAGTTTAGCACTCAAGATCAACTTCTCGTGTTGGTTTTAGCTCGTCACAAACTTGGCCCAACTATTTCACCTTTCATAACTCGTCCCCGGGTGCAAGTTTTGTGTAATTTGCCAACTTAAATAGAGGCAGCAAGAAAAACTCCACGCAGTTTGCATAAATTTTGCTGCGGTGAATGCCACTGGGCAAACTTTGCACCACCGGTCCCTGGTTATCCTGGGAATTTCCACCGGGTCCACCAGCGTCGTCGACGGGTCATCACCGCCACCATATGTTTAGCAGCTTCCGCCCTTTTGTGGGCAGAGCAGAGGATGGGGGAACAAAGTTTTGGCACCCTTTTTCAACGCCGTCGAGCTGCTCTGAAACTGAACAGATAGGAGATTCATTGGAAAATAAAACAAAAAGTTTTTTGCGCTTGGGCAGTTGCTGATTTTGCGAAGTAGTTTTGTTTGGGTACGGTGAAACCACGCTGGTTCGACACTTTTCATTTGTTGATCAAACTGAAAAGTAACCCCGACAGCTAACAAGCCACTTATCAGTGGTCGTCAATCTCAATGGCAAACGTCTGGAGTACGCTCGATGATTCACAGTGCCTCACTTTAGATTAGTTCCATAACTACCGGTTCATTTTTCACAATGGAGACGTTTGTGATAAAAAACGATCGCGGGAAATTGACTTGCAAACCTCATCTCTTTTCTCTCTCGCGCGGTTGCCCAATTGATTCTAATGAGTGCTTCAATTGTCTCCAATTTAGTGGATCCGTACGTTGATGTGATGTGGTGGAACAAGCTACTGGTGAGCAGGATGATAAAACAAAGTTGGTGCAGTTTTTGCGCGAAGGTTAGATTTTATCGGCGATACTACGTGAGTGAGACGAGTTGTTGATCAACGTGGGATGTAAATGTGAGAATTGTTCACGAAAAAAATCATTTGCCCTACCGAGATCCGAACCGACGTCCTCTGAATTGCATTCATTATCTTTACCATTGCGTCGCGATGGTTTGATATCAATTTGATGGCAGAACACCTTTCCTTTCGTTCCGCAGATATCAACCTCGATTCTTCTGAAGTTTCATTATTTTTTGAATGTTTAATTGTTTGACTTATTTATTTCCTTAGTCTTTTGTAAAGCTATGTTTACCATCGAAATCATGTTCAAGTGTTACATTACTCAAGAGGGATTTTCACCAATGTCCGCACCGATTCATCGCTGTAACGCTGGGTCGCGCCCGGTTTCCCGCGAAGTCGACAATTAATCATTCGAATGATGCTAGAGAGAGGCAAACATCAGCAATAACAAAGTCATAATCGCCACCAGCATATCTCTTCGCAGGCAGTTAGTAGCAGCAGTAGCAGCCCGCGTCCAATCGTTATCATAAACTTGAGCTGTTTCTCTTCCGCTTTGTGCAGCAAAAGTATTGTTGCGAAGGGTTCGTGTAACGTTGAGGGATTGTTTCATATGACCATTAGTTCAAAGAGTTCTAGCGGATGCTGTTATTGCGTTGAAGCATTTGACCAATGAACCAGAAGTTGTTATTTTCACTCTTGAAAAATTAAATTGAATTTCACAAATTCTTACGAGTTCTCAAAAATTCCTACAAAATCTCACAAACTCCCACAAGTTCTTCAAAAACTCACAAATGTAAATAATTATTTAAAAAAATTAACAGCTTTCCAAAAAAATCCCACAAATTTTTTTACAGAAATTCCATCTAATTTACACAATTTCCAACAAATTGCTAATAATTTATATACAATTTATATACAAATTTACTCATTAATTCGCACAAATACTAACAACTTCCCACAAATTTATCAAAATTTTCCAAACATTTCCGCAATATGCCACTTAGCTACACACAAATTTCCACATATTTCCATAAATTCCAAGAAACAATGACAACTACAAATTTACACACAAATTCCTACGAATTTATTAAAAAATTCACGCAGATTCCCATTTTTTTTCAAACCTCATGTGCAAATTACCACAAATTCCTACAAAATATTACAAATTTAGACATTAATTCTAACAGTTTTCACATATACCTTCTATTTTAACACACAAACTTTCACAAATCCCAAAAAAAAACCCACCTTTTTTAAATGTTCACTAGTTCCAAGAAGTTTTCGGACTCAAAATTAATCCAGATTAAAAATTCACAATTTCACGCAAAAAAAACCCACAAATTCTTACAAGTTACTAAAATTTTACATCAACTCAAATGACTACTTACAAAATTTACACAATTATTTACAAATTCAAACAAAAATTCTCACAAGACTAAATTTGCAAAAAAAAATCCACAAATTTACACACAAATTCTTATAAATTTCAAAAATACCTACTTTTTCAAAAATTCCCTGAAATTTACACTAAAAGTTCCACAAATTCCAACAAATACTCATGAAATCTTACAGGTTCCTACAAATTACCAAAACTGATTTAAGGACTACCTACAAATTTTACAATTTCCTACAAATGGACAAAAAACATTTTCTCTAAATTTCAAACACAAATTTTAATCTAAAAGGCTAGTTAATAAAGACAACTAACTAATTTACAAATTCGCACACAAGTTTAGACAGAAAATACCACCAATTCATGCAAATTTACACACACAGTAAAAAATTGTGTAAATTTTGAACGTGTAATTTTGGAAGGTTGGTTACCTTTTTTATGATGTAATTTTACCTCAATTTAGACTAAAAAATTTACAGTACAACAGAAAAGTAATAAAAAAAAACATTTTCAGAAGTAAAATTACATCCCTTCCCAGATGTATTATAACCATGATTTTTTTCAATGTGCATATTGCTACAAATATACTAAAAATTCTCCCAAATTCCATCAATTACCGCAGACTTACAAATTTTTCAAAAAATTACTCGAAAATTTACACAAATTCGAACAAAAATTCCAACGTATTACACGAAATTCCTGCAAATTTTACTAAATTTCCCAAAAATTCAGACAAGTTTCCGCAAATTCCTACAAACTTACATAAAAATTCCTACCAATTTACTTCAAAATTTTCACAAATTTCTACAAATTCCGCAAAATCCCACAAATTTCCAAATTGTTTAGAAATCTACTCAAAAATGTCCACAAATCTCAGACATATTCCAACCGTTAGCACAAATTCCTGCAAATTTACAAACAAACTGTAAAACATTTCTACTTTCCTTCACACAGGAAAATATAATTGTGAATTTAACATCATTAATGATATAACACTTTTGAACGTCATTAATCATTTAAATTTAAATGCGATGCGATGTAAATTTGCCACAAATCATACGTAAAAATATGATTCTACGTGTGATACAGGCGATTACACTGAATCTTAAGTTAACATCAACTGAATTTACATGTGATTAATATTTTCCGTGTCGGGTAAATTTACTCTTTTTTCTGTGTTGTATAATACTGTATGTAATAAAATCATGGTAATGTTACATCTGGGATTGGTGACAGATTTTGTGTTAAAAAAAATGTGTAATTTTACATTAGGAACTGGTGCAATTTTCATTACTTTCTGTAGAATTACACTTTATTTTAGTAAAATGACTCAAAAAAGAGGTTGAATTTAACAACAACAATAGTGGTGTATTTACACATGTTTAGAGGTAAAATTACACATTTTGAATGTATTCATTCCTAGACGTAATATTACCATGATTTTTTTTATTGCTAGTACCAACCACTAGTGTCTTTCTTTTATCTACAAGAACTTCGCCGCCCTGGGCTCCTAAGTGAAAGCGCCGAATACCCATATTTACACAAAGAATTTTAGAGCGCCCACCGCGGGATTCGAACCGGCAACCTCTGGATTGTGAGTCCAGTGTCCACACGGGCGGGACAAAAAAAAATATTTTTTTAAATGTGTGTTTAAAACTTAATGGAAAAATACACTGAAACAAAGCTACATGACAAATCGCGTACCAAAAGGCATCATAATAACAAATGTAATTTCAATGAAAGTTGCAAATCATATGGGAAATTCAGAATTCACATGTGATTTGTCAGATTACACTGCACAGAATAATAATGGTAATATTCATCAGAGAACAATGACAGATTTTGTGTCAAAAATAAGCGTCATATCACATTAGGAAATGGTGAATTTTTATTAATTTGTGATAAATTTTCATCAGGTTCACATAAAAAAAGGTAATATGACTCAAAAAAGAGGTAAAATTCGATCAATCAAATTTTCAACCATCCAATAATCTTTTTTTTTTTTTTGCTGTGCACTTGAACGTCATCTACTCACAATACGGTCTATGTGCAGCTATGATCAGCGAGAGTTGACAGACTGCAAGCAATAATATTTTGTATACGCGGCTGCCTGTTAACGACTTGAGCTGTCGCCGGCGGCAAGATCACACTGTCAATGTTTGGGGTCATTTATTGCGTTGACCTTTGCCGGAGAGCGCAACGCAGAGGCCCGGGCATGACAAGTGGGCTTAATCGCATTTTCTAGGAATAGATTAAGCCTTGGTGAAGGCGACTCCTTGCGCGTGGAGTGAATTTGAAAGTTGATACGAGAAGCTGAACTCTGTTCTCAAATCTTTCGACTTATACTGAGGAGTCGTCTGCAATCAAATGATGATTGTGTTTGTTCGAAAATACCATTCCGTATTCCAATTGGGGAAGGCGCTCGCCTAAATTATACAAAACTGCCCTTCTCTTCTATTCGGGAAACTTCAAAACCGTTCTCTCACCCTGTTGGAAACCGCCGAGCAAAGTAACACACAAAACCTCTCACCATCACACGTACACCCACTAACAAAGCACAAACACCTACAAAAACGAATCGGGGGCCTGAATTCATAATGAATTTTTGAATGCTCCATGATGGTCCCTTGTCTGCCGGGGGGCCTCCGAGCAGCGCGCTATGGCTATGAACTGTCCCGTTCCACACGTGTCTTGCCCGGTTTTCAGTGTGGCGCTAGGCTAGGGAAATAGGGGGGATCTCGCCCGTCACTCTGCTGGAACTGCGCTTTTCGGTGTGATTGGAGGAACTGAGTGTCCTGGAAATTTAAAATTATTATCATAAACTTCTCAAAAATATCGTCACAATCTTAAATTAGAAAGTTTGAGACCGCGCAATGGTGATTCTGAGAAAACAAAAGAATCTTCGGCGAGTGTGCGTGAATGAGGAAAAGAGTTAGAGTGACGGAACGAGAATGCTCTTGCTGGCAATCACGAAATAAAGGAAGATAACTCACAAGGCTATAGTTATGGTCGATATACATTATGATATTTTGGTGCAGGAATCATCAAATGATAGTTTTTTTCTATCACTCATTTACAACACTGGTCAATACAATAATAACTGAAAATAGAGATTGTTTTGTAATTTAAAAGTTTTGGACACCTAAAGGCGTCAAAACTCCTCTTCGTTTCCCCCATTTCAGCCTTACTCGCGCCCGGATTAGAGTTTCAATAAAATTCATGAAGCGCATAGTCCCCTTTTCTCTCTCTTTAGTCTGGCTAGAGCAGGGGTGCCCAAAGTATGGCCCGCGGGCCAAACGTGGCCCGCGAGGTGATATTTTGTGGCCCGCGGACCCATTTTGAATGATCATGTAAAATGGCCCTTTGATCACTTGTAAAGTGATTTAATACTTTTTCAAAATTATGGTTTATTTTAAGCTTTTATGTGCTATTCTTTTTTATTTTTTTGTTAGTAAAAAAACTTATGGTTTATCAATATTTTGATCCCCACTTTAGGATACAAATAATATGTTCAAAATATTTTATAATTAAAACAATTTCACACGTTTCAATGTGAGTGAAACTAGTAAATGTCGTCAAAATTTTCATCAAACATTTTTAGAAATATCAAAAAGACGTTCAAGTTTGACTTAGGTAGAATTCTGTAATAGTTGCAAAAATAAAAGTTTTCTTTATTAATTTGCAAGTCACCCTCAAACTTACATTGCACTTCATTAGGGATTCGATAACGAATCTAATTGACTATCAACTGATTCAGGCAGACAAAATGTGGAAATCGGAGGATCAAGTTTGCAGCAAATATTTTACAAAGCTTTCGTCGATCAACCCACCCCTCCACCATTATTAAAAAATGACTTGAAAAACCAAGAGCAAAAATATATTTACAAAAAACTTTAAAAAATGAAATTTAAGAGCATTCAGCTGAGATCAAATAAATATGCATTCCTTTGCATTTAAAATCATTTGAGCATGTGTGGGTTTATTAAAAATAATTTGAATTTTAGTGAATTTTCGATGAAATAAATAAATGTTGTATTGCTTTTTTTTAAATAATGATTGCAGGTTAACTATACGGAAGCTTAAAACATTTTCCAAGATTTTTTTCTAGAAATGTTGAAATTCTGGACCCCAACGATTTTTCATTAGCCACACTTAACTTATAGAAGAATTGTTCAACATGTAATGTCACCACAATTTTCGAAATATAAAAACAAAACATTTTTTTTTGAAAACACAAGTACATTCAGCTAAGAACTTTTTTTTCAAATACCAGAAACAACAATACCGATAGAAACTCGTTATTTTGTGGTTTGTATTATTTTGAAAAGACATTTTTTAAAATAACAGAAATGTCCGATCATTTACATTAAAATAACGTAATTTATTTTTTTAACAATCTTTTTTTGTAAATTTGGCCCGCAAGCTCATTTGAGCTTAAAATTTGGCCCGGCCTTCAAAAACTTTGAGCAACCCTGGGCTAGAGTGTTGTGGTAGCACATGACACCCACCCACAACGGCAGTCAAGTGAACAACACTTTTGTTCTCGCGGGCTCGTCGTCGACGAGCAGAAACCTACACCAAAAAAAGTTGAATTTAATTTTGATCGACATTTTATGACTCGCCGTCTCCACTCTTTTTTGTTGAATTTTTGCTGGTCCCTCGGGATTAGAGTTTAAGTCGGAATCGATTTGCTCAATGAAGCCATTCGGGGTTGAAAATGTGAGATTTTTATGGCGTTTAGCTATAAAAAAATCGTATAATTCGATGATACTGCGTCTTTTGAAGCCCTACACCATGGAATTGATCGATTTGGACGCCCCCTCACATCGCGATGCGACCTAACCTCAAAGTTATTGAATTTCTTTTGTTTTTCGACCGTCTCTCGACGACGTCGAATCGTTAAAAACTAAAAGAATCATCCTCAGGCAGCCGTTTAGTGGGGCCCATTCTTAAACACCCGGCAACACGATCATTAAGGTGTAACACCTGCCAGCCGTGGATCCAATCGCGCGCAGCAGCGCGTTCAAAAGGGAACTGATCACAGCCGGCTGTGATCGGGTAGGGTAGGGTGGTCAAAGTTTGACTTGAGAGAAATGTCAAATTGTGGGTTTGTCAAATTTAGATTTAACTTGAAACGGCGCTACGTCCGGAGGACGTTTATTTGAAATATGTTACGTAATTTTCAAACAGTCCCTTCCCTAACTATTGTTGTTGTTGAAGAGTTCTTCCGCTGCTGCTGCTACCTCTGGATGTTGTAATCGACGTGGGATCGTGAGTTTACACTATGAAAACAAACGATTCTTTTGGCTCGGTGCGCAACAGGTTCTCACTATCGCCCGGAGCTCCGGCGGAGGTCCGCCAGTGGGTTTGTTTTGAAACAAGCTATAAAATGTACGGTACGGTGACCCTCTCTAGGTGGTTGTTGGGCGTACGTTGACCCCTCTCGGTTGAAGGGCTTGGGGTGGTGATTTGAAGCAATGAAATTCAATTATTACAAGTAGAGTGTAATTTTTGATTCATCAATAAAAATGTTACTCCACAACTTCTATTTAATTTTGGCAGATTGATAACTTGGTTGATTGAATATTAGCTCTTTTCTGAGTAATTTTACCTTAATAATGTGTAAAAAATGTAAAATTAAACAGAAACTGATGAAATATGAAATATTCTGTCACCATTCTCAGATGTAATGTTACCACAATTTTTCAGTGTTTTGAATAATTTTTTGAAAAAAAAATTAAATTTAATAATTCAATAATGACTGAATGTAGTTTTCGTAGTTTCCGTTTATTTTCACTCATGATTTCAGTCATTATCAAATACATAAAAATGTATTTTTATTTAATTTATTTATGAAAAACTTATTTAATACAAATGACATTGAATGGATAATTGTGGTTGATGTTGAATCCATAGCAAATAAAAGTACCCTTAAACTACCTGAAAATCACATTTTATCTGTTAAAGGAGATCAACTAATTCTATGTTTTCAAGCTTCAAAAACTAAATAAATGTATTAAAAATGCTTTTATTATCATTTCAAAAATATCCCTGGATTTTGAATTTTGAATCCCTGGACTTTAAAAATAGAAGCATGATTTATAATTTCTAGCAAATCAGTATAAATGGGCTAATGTAAGAATTTAAACAAAAAAAATTCTATTCATGTGCCTTTAAATAAATTTTCTGGAAAGAAAGGACGAAATTTCACAAAAAAAAACATTATTATGCACTGAAAATTTGGCCTACTTTGAAATATTTGTTTGAAAAAGACATTTTCCCTATTTTTTTCAAACCCATTTAAGAGGCAGTATTTGTAAATATTGCTCGGTTTGTTCTAGAGGTCGTATCGAGGTGCTCCGATTTGGATGAAACTTTCAGCGTTTGTTTGTCTATACATGAGATGAACTCATGCCAAATATGAGCCCTCTACGACAAAGGGAAGTGGGGTAAAATGGGCTTTGAAGTTTGAGGTCCAAAAAACCTAAAAAATCTTAAAATTGCCCGCATTTCCGTAAAACTTCATCAATTCCAACTCTATTAGATGCATTCGAAAGGTCTTTTGAAGCACTTCAAAATGTGCCATAGACATCCAGGATTGGTTCGACTTTTTCTCTTAGCTTTTGCAAATTACTGTCAAAAATGGATTTTATAAAACCTTAATATCTTTTTGCAACAGCCTCCAACACCCATACTCTTATAGGTCAAAAGATAGGTAATTTCATGGACTATAAGCTTACGGTATTAACTTTTTGGCCAATCGCAGTTTTTCTCATAGTTCTACGATTTTTCTAGAACAAGCATTTTACGACGTTAGTTTTTGCCCCGTAGCCCAAAAAGACTGCACTTTTTGGTCTCAATTTTGTCATATTCGGAATCCTCGGTCAATTTCACGTAAGTTAGAAGTATTGGAGTTGTAATTTTGATTAAAAAAATAATTAAATAAAACATTTTTGAAAAAAGAAATAGATCTTATTTACCCTATGATCAATACGTCAAATGCTGTATCAAGTAGGCGAAAACTTGTTTTACCCCTAATCCGACAAAATTCTAAATAATATTTAAATTAATTCTAAATGGCATTTTTTCCAATCAAATTCAAATTTCCAACAACTCAATCTAATGTAAAATTTTCTGAGGATTCCGAATATGACAAAATTGAGACTAAAAAGTGCCGCTATGGCGGCCTACCGGCCAAAAACTAACGTTGTAAAATGTTTGTTCTAGAAAAATCGAAAAACTATGAGAAAAACTGCGATTGGCCAAAAAGTTAATTCCATAGGCTTATAGTCCATGTAATTACCTATCTTTTGACCTATGGGAGTATGGGTGTTGGAGGCTGTTGCAAAAAGATATTAAGGTTTAAAAAAAACAATTTTTGGCAGTAATTTGAAAAAGCTAAGAGAAAAAGTCGAACCAATCCTGGATGTCTATGGCACATTTTGAAGTGCTTTAAAAGACCTTTCGAATGCATCTAAGAGAGTTGGAATTGATGAAGTTTTACGGAAATGCGAGCAATTTTAAGATTTTTTAGGTTTTTTGGACCTCAAACTTCAAAGCCCATTTACCCCACTTCCCTTTGTCGTAGGGGGCTCATATTTGGCATGAGTTCATCTCATGTATAGACAAACAAACGCTGAAAGTTTCATCCAAATCGGAGCACCTCGATACGACCTGTTACACATTGGTGAAAAACTCGCTCTTAACAGCAACCAAAATTTGTATCATTTTTGAAGAAAAAAAAATATAACAACAAAAAACAATAGATTTTTTTTCAGAATATTTAAACTAAAAACTGCATTTCTCATAGTATCTTGTTACATAAATTACGATATTATGGTTTCAATGATGAAGCGACGAACTTATTAAAATCATATCTAACCAATAGGTTTCAATATACGTATGCAAACAGCACTTATAGTAATGCTGCGTTAATAGAATATGGAGTTCCTCAGGGTTCGATTATAGGGCCTCTATTTTTCTAGTTTATGTGAACGATTTATTTCAGTTAAACGTCAAAGGAAGAATGCAATTGTACGCAGACGATGTCTGTATTATTTATAGTGGAAAAACTTTGGAAAACATAGAAAATGATATGAAGCATGATCTGAAGTTGATTCTTGAGTGGCTTCATAAAAATAGTCTAAAGTTGAATGTAAAAAAATCATGTTATCTGAACATTGGATCAACCAACCCTCTCAATGTAGCAATATGCGGAACAAATTTATCAAAACAGGATATTGTAAACTACTTAGGATTAATCATAGAATCAAACTTGTCATGGAAAACACACATACAAAACATAATCAAAAAAATAACACCTTATGTATTCACTATTAGAAGAGTGCGTTCGTGCATTAGCCTACACACTTGTTGGAACATTTATAATGCATTTATTTTACCTCAATTGTCGTATATGAGTGGCATATGGGGTGTCGCTGCAGACACGTACCTGAACCCGTTGAAAATTATACAAAACCGAGTAATTAAATGTATCAAGCGACTTCCAGTTAGATTCCCTACTACAAACTTGTATTCAATGCAAGCCTTACCAGTCGAATTATTATCAAAATTCAATATGTTAGTCCACATTTATAAAATCAAAAATAATCTGATGAAAACAAACACGGTTCTATTAAGTGTTTCTACCATACACTCGCGTAACACAAGGCAAAACGAACTGTACTACGTTGATAGGCTCAGAACAACCCAAGGCCAGAAAAATTTGTTTTATCAGGGGTAGTAATGTTTAACTCTCTACCAACAGGATTTAAGAATTTATCCCTTTCAGTGTTTAAAGTGCAGGTGAAGCAATATTTGTTAAGGGAACAGTAACTGAACTGTGTAGCTTAGTAAGATAGCAAAACTGTAAAATTGTGTCTCACTTGCAGCGTAGCTGAATACAGTTTGTTAAAAACTTTTAGCTACATAAATCCATAAATAAAGCAAAAAAATTTAAAAAAAGTGTTTCAAACCAAGAAGCCAGTCTAACATTTTTAATGGGTTAAAAAATTATCAATTTTTTTTTGTTTTGACAAAAACAAAAAAAGGCATTAAAATTTATTATTTTTTTCACTGAAAATCAATCTAATAGATTCCAAGTAATCTACATCTAAAAAAATAGGCAAATTGGGGGACACTGAGATGAACTCATTTTAAAAAAATACTTTAAGATGCATTTCCTTCATGAAATATTTTTAAATTGTAAAAAATACATTTTTGGAAAGTTTTATTCTCAAAATGCATAAAAAAATTGAGTTAAAAATAGATTGAGTCAAAATCGATTTGTGTGTGTGTGTGTGTGTGTGTGTGTGTGTGTGTGCAACCAATCAAACGGGACCACGCGGTCGCTTCTTACAAATTGAGTTGTTTCCATGTATTTTCAGATCTTCATTCTATACATACAAATAACTCGCATAGGCATTTGGAAGGTGTTAGCTCTGCCGAGCTTCGGTGACCCATTTCTACGCTGGCTAGCCGAGCGCGAGGTCCCTCAGCTTTTATCGACAAGCCCCGCCCTGAAGAACGTTTGCTCACCAAGCCGTGATGGCCTAGTGGTTAGCATTTTTGCTTACCAATCCAAAGGACGGGGGATCGAACCCCGACTCGGGCGACTTTGATTTTTCGTTCATGTTCAGTGTTTCAAGATTAATATTTCCTATACTTTCTCGTTGGGAGCAGATGGGAATCGAACCCAGGACCATTCGCTTAGAAAGCGAACACCGTAACCAGTCAGCCAGGGCCGCTCCTCTAGATTGAGTCAAAATAGATTACGCATCTAAAAAGGTTTTTTTTTTTATTTTCGCTACCCTGAAAATGCAAAAGATGCATTAGTTCCCCAAAAACATTTTTAAATTATTTCGAATTTAAACAATACGTTTTTCAAAATAATAAATTGTACAATAAAAAGAGAAAAAAATTGTTCCGTGTACTATTTATTCTGCAAACTCTTAATCATAACCTAGAACCTTGCCAAAGACAACAAATCGATCAAAAATCTCTTCTCAAGGCTTTTGAGTGTTCACGTGCTCAATTTGTATGACCAGACGCAAGTGTTAAGGAAGTATTGCACTACGACAAACAAACAGACAAACTCTTTGACAGTTTGGCAGTTTGCCTGCATTTGTTTGCCGAAACGTCAGCCTGCATACATTTGACTTTGTTTGCAAGTTGGCGAGTTTGGCAAACTGCCAAACACAAAAAATGCAAGTCTGTTTGTTTGCCATAGTCTAATAGCTCTTTAGTTAAAAAAACTGGATGAAAAATTTAAAAAAAAAAATTTTTAACATAGGACTTTTGCTTTGAAGATTCAGAGTGGGGTTTAAAAATAATTGTTGAACATTTTGAGTCTAAATCGAACAATTTATCAACATTTCAACTGTTTCCTTCTCATTTCTACTTTCAGGTACGTATCTCGACCAGCGCTTCCCAACCTTCAACCAGCTTAAGGTATTCGAACCGCACCTCCCGGTCCCCCTAAACGACGACGACGGGACCGACTCACATTTGAGAAGGGTGCTGCATAATAAATCGTACAAATGAATATAAAAATTTATACTTTCTGTGCTGCTACGGTGTATGTGTGTCTATGTGTGCTCTATGATAGCATGGATAGCTGTGGAGGAAAGTGGATGGTTCGGCGAGGTCGGAATCAAAATAAATCCCTCGACGATTGTCAGTGGACGTCGGATTGTTGGACAGACAGTCTTTCCACAGGTGGACCCGGGTGGTTTGACAACGTTTAGTTGGACATTTTTGTGGCGGGGCCAAATGTTCAATCTTGAAAGATATCACCTTCGACCTTTTTCAAACAGATACGGTTTTACTGTTGACAAACAAATAAAAATGGGTTTCATGTTTAAAGTTTTCCATCATTTGAAAGTGACCTAACCTCCGAGGGTTGCGCATTTGTTGACGTAATTGGGATGGGTTTCGATTCAAGTTATTTATCGAAAGCGATATCAAATTCTAATAAAAGCACTAACTTAAGTTATTAGATTTGAATAACCTCTACCTACACATTACCTCAACCATTAACAGTTCTTAAATTTCACTTCCCAGCGCTGTAAAGTGACACCGCGACCACCGCGCGGTGGTTATGGGTCAACAAACAATTAATTCCGGAAAGGAAGCAATGAAATCATAAAATGAAAAATTCATGCTTAACTTTTTTCTCTGTGTGTGTGTATTCTTTACAAACACAAGCAAACCACGTGTCGCTGCTGCATTTGGGTGTGTGTGCTATAAAGTTGAACGCCACCGTCGTCTCTTTTGTTGTTGTTTGAAAAATGAATTTGAAGAACGGATGGCCGCCGCCGGGAAAAGCAAAAACCACCCGGCACATGTTCGGCGGCTCCTTGGTTTGATGACCGCCGAACGCTGCCAGCCAGCCAACTTGGATGGTGTCACTTGAACGGGCGAGAGTGCTATAATTTTTTTTGACATATTACGAGGGGTAAGCCACTTGTTTGTTCTTATGAAACCTCAAACAAAGGTTTTCAAGAAAAATGTTTTTGCCATAATTTTTATGGCAACCATCTGTACCACAGATGTGTCACATATGAATCATTTTTAAAGCTGCTTTTTATAAGAATACCCTACGGACATTCAAGGGTCGACCCGCATCCCAAAAAAAATTAAGAAGCACGTGTAGGGACACCAGCCCAAAAAAAGGCCGCATGGGTGGGCATCGGTGGCGCGTCTTCGGGCACATTTATGTTCGACAATGCGCTCTCCGGCTCCGGATTTGCTCCGGGATTTCCAACCTTCTTCTGTTGTATTATGGATGCGACGAATTGAAACCGAGCAGGGTCGGTATGACCCAAGATTTAGTGCTATATTTGGGCGGTCGATGGTGGGTTTATGGCGGGCCTAAATTGGCCTTAATTTATGGAGCTCAATTTGGAAAATGAGTTTTTTTAGTTTTTCATTGATTTCGTTCCATGAAATGACAATGTTTTCAAATTTGTTTGAAAAACTGTATGACAACGCGAATCTCTACAAATGTCACGCTCTGGTATCAATCCTTACAGTAATTCCAATCACGCGTAGGCGTTACACATTGTACGCCTTTCTGTTGAACATTGTTCACGACGTCATGAACATAACATCATTTTTGTGAACTTCCAATTCCCATTCAAACCCTTCTATTACCCTTCCCCCACTTCAAAATCGATGATTTATGGCAAAAAAAAAAAAAAAAAACGTCTGCGGGAATGCAACGCCGCGCGAGTGTTGACGCAAACGGCGTTTGCAAACATAACCTAGAAATCGACATCGCAGTAGGTCACCACCCCACTTGTTGCTCTCGTGATGCACATTATTCCTGCCGCCGCCACCTACTTGGATGACGTGTGACGTCGTCTCTGCTTAGTTGGAGAGGATGTGTAGGGCTTCCCACTGAATGATATTGGAAAATGTAAATTTTGTTTAGCTTACTGTGACTAAAGGTTTCTTGGCGGTGAAGTTTTGTGAGTGTGGTGGGGAAAGCAAGAAACTTTCTTAGAATTCAGCAAAATCTCTTTTTACGTGGAGGCGTTACATTTGTGAACCGAAACACATTATAGAGATTTTCAGATCTACATATAACTTTTTAGAGCTTGAAAAAAAAATGTGTTTTGGTTTACGAGAAATCGAAGAAATAAAAAGCGTAACGCCTCTGAGCAGATCAACAAACAACTTTTAAAAGTTTAAAAAAATATGTTCCAGAGAGGATGTGATTTGATTTGAGTACAGTTAAACCTTTCCTACTGCGCAGGCGTTACGCTTTGTATTTCTTCGGTTGATCTGAAACGACATTATTTTAATGCAAATTGTATATTGGAACAAGACCAACAAATTGCTTTAAAAATTGTAAAAATATTAAGTCCTTTTTTAGAAATCGTCCAATTCAAAAAACGTAACGCCTGAACAATATGCGAGATTCAACTTTTAAAATTTTAAGAAGTTTTTACTACTTTTTCTGTTAATTTAAATCAAAAAAGTAAAACTTTTCTCTAAGGCTTAACTTGTTTGATAAAAAAAAATAAACAAAATTCAACCAGACCGAACTTCCAGAGTTGTAAAGCCACACAAGTTTTTCACATACATTAACTGTAACACAACCCAGAGAGGCTGTGTGCCGCCACAGCTGATAAGACTGTGAGCATTGCTCACGTTTTCTCGGCTTATCAGCTGTTTTGTAAACATGTGAAATTGCCTCTGGGTGTTCCTCTTGGCAATGCATACAATTTTGTAATGTATGAGGTTTCTTCCTTGTTATGGTTGAATTTCCATGGAGTTGTCTTTATAACTCTTGTAAATATTTTCAAATATTTGCATTTTTAATTACAATTGTTTTCTGCTGAAATAATTTCCAATTGTAATGTTTTGCCATTTATTGAATCAGAGTGAGAAATAAACGCGTTACGTTACGTTACGTTACGTTACGATTTACAATTGGTTAATGTCTCTGGAACGACACAACATTTTCGCAATCTGCAAGAAGCGATTTGAACGTCTTTTAGAGATCTACAAGTGGTTCTGAAGCATGCAAAATTGTTTTTTTTGGTTTACAGGACGTCGACGAAATAAAAAGCGTAACGCATCCGCGTAAAAAGATGTTCAAACTAAATTTATTGTTTTGGTTACAAACATGACATTTCTACAAAAAGTAACAGCCAACTGAGTGCCGTCTGACGTTTCACGTGTAAATGTATTAGTGAGATGGAAATTTCTCCCGAAATATCGAAAATCGTTCACTCACTTTCCATTTCGCTGTTTTCTCGCGAAAGAGATATTGGAAGCTTGTTCGTTTTCGATATTCTCTCTCTGTGAGTGCTCAGTGAAATTCTTTTGGCAAAAATTATTCCATCGATGGTGCTTCTTAAAGCAAAACTCAAACATTAATGCATGATTTTTTTTTCAAATGATGTCCCAACTTCCAAAATAGAACTCCACCATTCCAAAACCTCTCAATATTACGCAACGCTCATCGCAAACATTGTGACATCTTTATTTTTATCTCGTTCCCTCACGCCTTATTAGCTTTTCCACCACTGCGACTGCCGTCTTTTGTTTGCATGTAAACGAGCGTGTATTTGTGTTTCTTCTGCTCGACGACAACGACGAATGCAGTTGCGATAGAGCAATTACTGTTTACCATCATAATATTGAGCGCGAAGCCCTTTAAAATGACTCCAATGGCGCGTGCTATTTGACGTTTCGCTTGTCACAGCGTGTTTTTCCTATCCTAGTCAGTGTTTAGTCTCACATGATTTGCATTTGAAAGACGGGGGCTCAAAAGACTTTCTTTTCGGTTTTTTTCTTCTTCTTTTTCCCGACTGATTTACATACCAGTTAACGAACGCTTTAATCATATTACACAAATATACGCGTTTTTTGTTTGGGAAAAATTCTACTACAGTAAAACCTCAATATGTTGGCAGTGACCTGATTGTTGACATTTCAGTTTCGTAAAGTTCATTTTGTTACAGTAAAGTTTAAAATGACAGTTTAAAAAGTGTCAATCAGCTAGTTGCCAAAACATCGGAGTCCTACTGTAGATCATTGTGTGTGATATGCTTCCAAGAGAATTGGGTGTATTTCTTCTATAATTCATCATATTCATCCATCACAGAATGAGTGTGGCAAGAAGATCGCTCTTGACGAACACACTCAACATTTGACTTTGATTTTTATTTTTTCTCGCGCTCGGTTAGAATCGCGCATTATTTGCATATCATTGATAATAGAACGAGAAAATGTTCCATCACTCAGCGAAGCAGAGATGCTTCCGTTTTGAGTCGAACAGACTAAATTTTGAAAGCGCCCCTACTGGAAGAAATTTGAACTAAATCTGACGTTTAAGTTTAAAATAGTGTAATTGTTATCGCAGAAGACATGTAAAATGAAAGTTTTTTTTTAATCGACAATATGGTGTCAATCCCGTAAGAAATCGCAACCGATTTCAAAACAATAACAAAGTTTTCATCTATAACATATGTTTGCACCAACTTACAAAAAACTGACGTTTCATCGTGTTGCCACCGCGCGTCATCTTCCTCGTGCACAATGGGTGCAATCGATACGTCTTCTTTTCGTGCTCCTCCCCGTATCATCTCATTAGCATATGATGGGAAATTTTTCGCCCCATCAAGTAATTAGTCCTCCTGCGGAAACTCACAGCAGCAGCAGCACCAGCTGCTAATGAGGTGGTAAAATTTGAAGATGCACATCACAAGCTTCAGTCAAGTCAAGGACAGCTAGATTTGAGGGATTTTGCGCAGTTTTGATGATAATAGATGTCAAACTAGCGAGGTTTTACCCAACATCAAATCAAAGTAGGCCTCCAGCAAGCTGTAAATCAGGCCTGATAGAACATTTTAATCTTCAGAAATTCATCAACCAGAAACAATATGGCACAAATTTGTCCAAGAATTGTAATTCCACGTCAAAATAACCGAACTCTCCGTTACATCACACTCACTGAAATTTTAATACCTCACCCGGAATCCTTTGTTGTTTTTCAATCTGGACATTTTTCATTAACATATATTCCACTCTCGGGAAAAGAGAGCTTTTTCCGTCAGAGCTTCCATCCAGCTGACTCCTAATCCGGCCGCCACATGTGTGTGTGTCCAATCAATCGGACAGCCATGAGCCCTTTGCAAAAAACAACAACAAACCACCAGCTGTTACGTCGCATTCTGTTGATCGATTGTTTTTCAACACTGCTGCCCTGCCACAGAGAGAGAGGGCAGGTGTCCCGGCTTCTCTTGAGTGTTGGGCAGGTGGGAATCCGAAAATGTTTAGGGGATTTGCGCAATTTTTTGAAGAAAATTACAAGTGGGTGTAATACGATTTTCAGCGAATGGCCTCAAATGTTCAAAATGCTATTTCTATTTCGATTTTCCTAAAATTTTCAAAAAGCTTTATTTTTGATGTAATTTTCAGTGCATGACCTAAAATTTAAAAAAAAATCCATTTGTAATACGATTTTTATGCAAATAACCTAACATTTTCAAGATGCTTCATTTTTAATACGATATTCGGTGAATGACTTGAAATTTTCAAAATGCTTTATTTCTAATACGATTTTTTTTTAGTGAATGACCTAGAATTTTCAAAATGCTACCCGTAATGCTATGCTATGCTATGACCTAGAATTTTCAAAATGATTTGTTTCTAATACGATTTTCAGTGAATGACCTAAAATTTCCAAAATGATTTGTTTCTAATACGATTTTCAGTGAATGACCTAAAATTTTCAAAATGCTTTGTTTCTAATACGATTTTTAGTGAATGACCTAAAATTTTCAAAATGCTTTGTTTCTAATACGATTTTCAGTGAATGACCTAAAATTTTCAAAATGCTTTGTTTCTAATACGATTTTCAGTGAGTGACCTAAAATTTTCAAAATGCTTTGTTTCTAATACGATTTTCAGTGAATGACCTAAAATTTTCAAAATGCTTTGTTTCTAATACGATTTTAGTGAATGACCTAAAATTTTCAAAATGCTTTGTTTCTGATACGATTTTCAGTGAATGACCTAAAATTTTCAAAATGCTCCGTTTGTAATACGATTTATAGTGAATGACCTAAAATTTTCATGACAATAGTCATATGATTTTCAGTGAATGACCTAAAATATTCAAAATACTTGTAGTTGTAATAAAATTTTCAGTGAATGACTTAAAATTTCTCCATATGCTTTGTTTCTAATACGATTTTCAGTAAATAACCTGAAAATTTCAAAATGCTTTATTTGTAATACAATTTAGTGAATGACCTAAAATTACAGAAATTTTCAAAATGCTTTGTTTCTAATACGATTTTTAGTGAATGACTTAAAATTTTCAAAATGCTTTGTTTCTAATACGATTTTCAGTGAGTGACCTAAAATTTTCAAAATGCTTTGTTTCTAATACGATTTTCAGTGAATGACCTAAAATTTTCAAAATGCTTTGTTTCTAATACGATTTTCAGTGAATGACCTAAAATTATCAAAATGTTGTTCCTAATACGATTTTTGGGAAATCACCTAAAATTTTCAAAATGCTCCATTTGTAATACGATTTATAGTGAATGACCTAAAATTTTCATGACAATAGTCATATGATTTTCAGTGAATGGCCTAAAATGTTCAAAATTCTTTATTTGTAATAAAATTTTCAGTGAATGACTTAAAATTTCTCCATATGCTTTGTTTCTAATACGATTTTCAGAAAATAACCTAAAAATTTCAAAATGATTTATTTTAAATACGATTTTCAGTGAATGACATAAAATTACAGTCTGTGCAAAAATCTTAGACTGCTCTCCCCTACACCTCCTGCATTCTAGGGATATTGGGTCAATTCTCAAAGCGCATGGTCTGTGTCTCCAGTGGGAGTGTGTGGGTTGGTGGGCACGCGACAAAAAACAGTCGTCCACCCTTTTTAGGGGTATTACCTGAGCAGGGCAAGGGACATGTGGGAGGGTTTAAACCCAGACCAACCGGCAATCCGGAATGCAGTCCACTAGCACAAAAGTGCAGTAGCTGTGAAGGTAGCTGTTTTCTGTGTCATGTGGATGTGTGTTACTGCTGTCTAGAGCTCATATTTATTATTCTAATTCAATAGTAACTTTTCAGTCGGTATCCAGGTGACCTTTCTCGAGTCACATTTCCCCGCAAATATCGCTCCACGTGAATGTAGCTTATCTATTTTTGTACAATATCTTAAATATATCTACTCGATACAAAGCACACGCGTCTGTCCGTATCAGATTATTCAATCTATTTCGATGCCGATCCAGGCTATTAATTAGTTTGTCATAATTACTTCTTCTCGATTCAAGGGAAACATCCCCCGCCGAGAGTGGCGCCCCGCTGTCCGCTTCCAATGACAGTTATCGGTTGGGAATGACTTGTTGTATATGTTGCACGGTGCTTCCTTCCTAGCCCAAATTACGCCACAGCGAACCTTCGGTGGTTTGACAACCTTCATTTTGTCGGCGAAGAAATGAGAGTAAAAACTACTGCCAAAGAAACGGTATGTCCACGCACCCTCCTCCCCTGTAAATTCTGTGAAATGTGATCCGTTCTCAGAATCCTCTCTGCGGTAAACACAACGCAGTAGGGCTGACCGCTTTGTTTTTGTAATACATTTTCGGGTGCTCTCGGATGTACTGCAATTATTAATATTGACAATCATAAGACTTTCGAGCATGCTTTAATCGGACTGGCTGCGTTTGTGTTAGTGTTAGATTAGATTAGAGATGATCTTCTTTACCAAACAACCGGAGTATTACTGTGGTTCCGAATGATAATAATTTAGACGGCTTCCTAGCCCAAAGTAAACAAACATTGATGGTTTGAAATCTCTGGGTTTGACACTTCTTAACCTTGGTCCTGGATTCTGTTAGTTTGAAAGATTAAAGCTAGAAACAAATAACGAAATGTCACTTTTTGTACCACCTTCACATAAAAAAAACAAACCAAAACAAACGAAATCGTAGAAAAGTTTTCATTATTTTGATAGTGATTCTACGATTACTGGTCTGTCAAACTAAAAGCTACCCGGCCTGTCATTGTCAATTTATCGTAGTTTTGATGTACAGTAGAAACCCATTAATTTGATAAGAATCGTTTTGTTTGTTTTGGATTGAAATCAATGTTCATAACTGACAGAACGTAATGAAACTTCTGTTTGGAACTGTCAAACCAACTAAATTTAAGAAATCGTCACACCTAAGGGTGTCAAACCGCCAAGGTTTGACTGTAACGCCACTTCGAAACGGAAATCACGTGGCGTGCAGTCGCTGAAGAGTAGCAAAAAGCCGCGCAAAAGAAGAAACTAATCAATGAATTTGTCTTCCACAGGGTAGACGTAAACGGTAGGGCGCTGTCTGTACAATCAAAACTTAACCTCTTTATAGAGGTAGGGTTGGGGAAGTCAAGTTTGACTTTGTTGTACAACATATCGAAAATCATTCGGTTTCGATTTGGATTTTTAAGCGACAGTAAAACCTCGTTAGTTTGACAGTAATTATTTTTTGAGTAACTTAAGTGCCAATCTGTCACTAAAAATTAAATTTTGTATACCTGGGTCCAACCAAACCCCCCTCAACCCTACACAATTCCAACTTGACTTTTTGTTCAGCATGAGACACCACCTCCGCTTGCAAAAAGTGTGCGCTCACGCGAAGTGCAATACACAATGTTCCGACACAAATCGCTGCACAATTGCACCAGCCCCGTCAAACAGACGAGATAGAAAATAGATCGAAAACTAAACGATCTTGAGAATGTGTCAGTCGACGCCGCAAGACCGCCTTCTGTTGTCATATTTTAAGAGGCTTAGGCGCGAATTGGCCCATATATACGATAGATATCGCAATTGCACTCGTAGAACGCCCGCGAGAGATTTCACCCTCTGATTTGACTTTTGTTTGCCATAAAACAAGTGCGCGCGAGCGCGCGCACGCCGCCATTATGGCAAAACTGACAGCTCTCACGCACAGACGCCCTTGCAGCAACTTGTTGCGCGAATGACTCACGCAAGTGGCAGTTCCGATTACGACGCCGAAAAATTCAAACTCCTTCGGCCCGTAGGTAATTTGCACACCGTTCAAATTGCCTAAATTTCGGTCTTCACGGCCGGTTCCCGCCAAAAACGGCGAAGGTGCCAATTTTGTGGATCGATGCCAGCTGCCAGCGGTCGCCGCTATGGTCAATCATCTGTTTTCGGAATGTGAAGGTCGTCGTAAAAGGCTCAAACATATCTCGGGTTTATTTTTCAAGTTGTTTGATAATTATATGGGCGCGTAGCTATTGGTACTGCACGCACACAGCCAAACACTGATTGTTTTGTTTGGTGAGGCTGTGTCGGATTTTTTTCAATGCCACACTGGCAGGTTGATTTTGTGTTTCGTTACTGCGTCCGAAATGTCCAGAAGTAAGCCTTACCTCTAATTTTCGTCCCAATAAAGTTAGGTTAGACGGAGCGAGCTCCTTTTTGGAGTTTCATAACCTATAATGACACGCGTGGCGCGCGTAGTAGGCTGTGTTTGGTCGGGGATGTGCACGTGTCGGAACCGTTATTGGGAAGGGGTTTTTGGGTATAGTGAGGTTAACACCTTAAAAAGCCAGTCGATTTGAAGATTGCTTCCTATTTTTCAAGAATTTGTAAAGTTTAGACAGCAATCAAAATAGATAGCAGTTTAAACTCGATGTAAACATTTACACTAGCTCTAGAGGCTGTGGAAGTGAAATAAACTGTTTGTTGACATTCGAGGTTACGCCCTTTTGAAAAAAGCTTCCTTCGAATGTCAAAGATCCTGCTCATGTTAGTAAACATTAGTACGTTTGTTGTTTGTTTGTTTACAATTGATTATTGTCATCTGCACGAAGCGTGAACCTCCCACTTTTTCACCCTCAGCGAACGTCAAACTCAAAAAACATGTTGCTGGATCTTTTTTCAGATTTTTGTTTTCGTTTGTTTTTGTTGTGAAAATGCTATAAAAAGTGACAGTTCTGACACTTTTGTGTCCCAACCAGAGCCTACCTCAATTAATATTGTTACAAAATCAGAAACCGGTCTCTTCCAATTACTCGTGACTGCATCGATTAAATTGCATTCTCGCCTCAATTACTCACATCAATGGCAGTTTGTTGTGATTGCTATGAAGATTCTGCTGCGAGAAACGATACATTCCAGGTGAAAGCGATACCAACGCTAATAAAAGGAAAACAACCGATTCAATTCAAATATCAATATGTAGATAAAATTTCTCTCGCAGAAGACTTCCAAGAATGCGCCCCTATCGAAGAGGTGGGACCGTCCATAAGTTACGCTAGAGAGCAACGGAATGCACATATCGATCTGACACTGACTCGATTTTATGGCACAGCTTCTCCTCTGTGTTTGCGCACCCGTCTGTGGAATCACTTTATAAGTTGTGTGTCCTATCACACAAAGAGCGCCGCCGGAGATGATTGATCTTTTTTTTTCTGTCATGATTTTGCCTTGTGCATGATTTCAGGCGCACCTCTTTTCTACTCTGTTACCGGCCGGTCGGTCCAAGAGTGGTCAGAACCGGCTCCGAGATTCCGCCACGTCACGGCTTTTGATGTGTGTGTGTGTGCGTCTCGGATTTGTTTTCCGCCGGCACTTGACCCGATAATGGAATCAAGTGCCACAAGACAAGATATGACTGCTTCTCCTCCTCCGGATTGGAATGGGTGCACTGATAGTGGGCTATCCCTTGGCTGAGCTGTCAAATTGACAGGGATTATTGTCTGATGGAAGTGGCCATAATGGCGACTACAACAACTCACCAAAGAACTCACCATAATTTTGGAATTATCTAGCGTCAAAGTTTGTTTACATTTTTAAATTTACTTATGCATTCCTGAACTCTGAGTAGGCTGCATTGATTGATTTGATTGATTGCATTGATCGCCGAAAAATGAGACTTAAACACAAAGCAATTGTCTTTTGCAAGCAGAACATAACCAAACTTTTCGACACCACCAGCAAACGTCAAATCAATACAAATTGTTGCCGGATCTTTTTCCGGATCTCTCCTGAAAAAGATCCGGCAGCAATTTTGTATGGTTTGACTTTTGCGGTTGGTACCAAAAAAGGTAAACAAATCACTTCGTGCATCTGCCAATAGATGAGATCAAGCAAAATAATGTAAATGGGCCAATGTAAACAAAGAGTGTATCCTGCTCACTCCTTATGTAGACATCCACTGACGTAGATGATAATTAATCAAGTAACCTTTTCATTGGCAGTAGCCATAATCAGACTTTGACAGCCATTATGGCATCTAAGAAGTTGTTTACATTAGCACAACTTTGAATTTTAGTTGGACCCTGAGTGCTAAAGGAAACACTGGAGCCTGTTTCAGGTTGAAGCCGACTAATTTAATGAACCTCGTTGGCTCGCTTCAAACTGCAGAACACAAAATTCCAGGCTGCAGAATTTGATTGGAAAATTATGGCAAATTGGGGCAGCTCGGTCTTTTTAGGGACGCCTGTCAAATCGGTATTTTTTAGGTTTTTGAACAAACATTACGTCGCGTCAATTATAGCAGCTTAGCTGAACCATTTCAACAGTTTTGTCGAGCATCGCTTGAATTGTGATGCATTCATTTTCTGCCACAATACCTCCCAAAAAGAAGGCATGTTTAATTAAGCTTTCCGTCAAACTCATAAACGCATAAACTCTTCCAACCTGTGCGGCGTGTGGGTCAACGGAACCTGCGTTGTATCCATCACCGAAAAAAAAGAGCTAACAATTAGACCTCTCAACCGGCTGACCACTCAACCGACTGATCGATGAAAAAAGAGAAAGACATCTTGAACTCGGCGAAGCTCAGAGATTGGTCAATTAGACTCCCCCTCGCGCAGTTAGAAAACTCTTCGAAAAGAAAAGTGCATTGAAAGCGAAATTTTTCGCACTCGCACTGCGGTGAAAACGAGGAAAACTGGCCATTTTTCGGTACTTTCTTGCCTCACAGATCTTGTTGTTATCATTAATGGTATTATTTTTAATTTTGTTTTCATCCTCGGTGTTCGCCGGATTAGGCAAGCGAGATCAAAACCCCGTTTGTTTTTGTCTATGTAATTTCATCGAACGTAAAAAGCTCCGAATTACAACGGACTTGTGCGGAATCGGTTCCGGTGGCGATCCGGTTTGAACTTTTTGTTCGATTTAATCACGCCATTACACATTGTGTGTAACCGATGGCGTAACCTCACTTACACGGGGCACGCGGTTAGGTAAACAAAACGTGTGCCATAATGGCGGCGCCCCCCAGATCTGACAGATGTCGCGCCATAATGTCGTCCCTTAATTTTGATCGACATTTTATGACTCGCCGTCTCCACTCTTTTTTGTTGAATTTTTGCTGGTCCCTCGGGATTAGAGTTTAAGTCGGAATCGATTTGCTCAATGAAGCCATTCGGGGTTGAAAATGTGAGATTTTTATGGCGTTTAGCTATAAAAAAATCGTATAATTCGATGATACTGCGTCTTTTGAAGCCCTACACCATGGAATTGATCGATTTGGACGCCCCCTCATCGCGATGCGACCTAACCTCAAAGTTATTGAATTTCTTTTGTTTTTCGACCGTCTCTCGACGACGTCGAATCGTTAAAAACTAAAAGAATCATCCTCAGGCAGCCGTTTAGTGGGGCCCATTCTTAAACACCCGGCAACACGATCATTAAGGTGTAACACCTGCCAGCCGTGGATCCAATCGCGCAGCAGCGCGTTCAAAGGAACTGATCACAGCCGGCTGTGATCGGGTAGGGTAGGGTGGTCAAAGTTTGACTTGAGAGAAATGTCAAATTGTGGGTTTGTCAAATTTAGATTTAACTTGAAACGGCGCTACGTCCGGAGGACGTTTATTTGAAATATGTTACGTAATTTTCAAACAGTCCCTTCCCTAACTATTGTTGTTGTTGAAGAGTTCTTCCGCTGCTGGATGTTGTAATCGACGTGGGATCGTGAGTTTACACTATGAAAACAAACGATTCTTTTGGCTCGGTGCGCAACAGGTTCTCACTATCGCCCGGGCTCCGGCGGAGGTTCGCTAGTGGGTTTGTTTTGAAACAAGCTATAAAATGTACGGTACGGTGACCCTCTCTAGGTGGTTGGTGGGCGTACGTTGACCCCTCTTGGTTGAAGGGCTTGCAGGTGGTGATTTGAAGCAATGAAATTCAATTATTACAAGAAGAGTGTAATTTTTGATTCATCAATAAAAATGTTACTCCACAACTTCTATTTAATTTTGGCAGATTGATAACTTGGTTGATTGAATATTAGCTCTTTTCTGAGTAATTTTACCTTAATAATGTGTAAAAAATGTAAAATTAAACAGAAACTGATGAAATATGAAATATTCTGTCACCATTCTCAGATGTAATGTTACCACAATTTTTTCAGTGTTTTGAATAATTTTTTTGAAAAAAAAAAAATTAAATTTAATAATTCAATAATGACTGAATGTAGTTTTCGTAGTTTCCGTTTATTTTCACTCATGATTTCAGTCATTATCAAATACATAAAAATGTATTTTTATTTAATTTATTTATGAAAAACTTATTTAATACAAATGACATTGAATGGATAATTGTGGTTGATGTTGAATCCATAGCAAATAAAAGTACCCTTAAACTACCTGAAAATCACATTTTATCTGTTAAAGGAGATCAACTAATTCTATGTTTTCAAGCTTCAAAAACTAAATAAATGTATTAAAAATGCTTTTATTATCATTTCAAAAATATCCCTGGATTTTGAATTTTGAATCCCTGGACTTTAAAAATAGAAGCATGATTTATAATTTCTAGCAAATCAGTATAAATGGGCTAATGTAAGAATTTAAACAAAAAAAATTCTATTCATGTGCCTTTAAATAAATTTTCTGGAAAGAAAGGACGAAATTTCACAAAAAAAAAAAACATTATTATGCACTGAAAATTTGGCCTACTTTGAAATATTTGTTTGAAAAAGACATTTTCCCTATTTTTTTCAAACCCATTTAAGAGGCAGTATTTGTAAATATTGCTCGGTTTGTTCTAGAGGTCGTATCGAGGTGCTCCGATTTGGATGAAACTTTCAGCGTTTGTTTGTCTATACATGAGATGAACTCATGCCAAATATGAGCCCTCTACGACAAAGGAAGTGGGGTAAAATGGGCTTTGAAGTTTGAGGTCCAAAAACCTCTTAAAATTGCCCGCATTTCCGTAAAACTTCATCAATTCCAACTCTATTAGATGCATTCGAAAGGTCTTTTGAAGCACTTCAAAATGTGCCATAGACATCCAGGATTGGTTCGACTTTTTCTCTTAGCTTTTGCAAATTACTGTCAAAAATGGATTTTATAAAACCTTAATATCTTTTTGCAACAGCCTCCAACACCCATACTCTTATAGGTCAAAAGATAGGTAATTTCATGGACTATAAGCTTACGGTATTAACTTTTTGGCCAATCGCAGTTTTTCTCATAGTTCTACGATTTTTCTAGAACAAGCATTTTACGACGTTAGTTTTTGCCCCGTAGCCCAAAAAGACTGCACTTTTTGGTCTCAATTTTGTCATATTCGGAATCCTCGGTCAATTTCACGTAAGTTAGAAGTATTGGAGTTGTAATTTTGATTAAAAAAATAATTAAATAAAACATTTTTGAAAAAAGAAATAGATCTTATTTACCCTATGATCAATACGTCAAATGCTGTATCAAGTAGGCGAAAACTTGTTTTACCCTAATCCGACAAAATTCTAAATAATATTTAAATTAATTCTAAATGGCATTTTTCCAATCAAATTCAAATTTCCAACAACTCAATCTAATGTAAAATTTTCTGAGGATTCCGAATATGACAAAATTGAGACTAAAAAGTGCCGCTATGGCGGCCTACCGGCCAAAACTAACGTTGTAAAATGTTTGTTCTAGAAAAATCGAAAACTATGAGAAAACTGCGATTGGCCAAAAGTTAATTCCATAGGCTTATAGTCCATGTAATTACCTATCTTTTGACCTATGGGAGTATGGGTGTTGGAGGCTGTTGCAAAAGATATTAAGGTTTAAAAAAAACAATTTTTGGCAGTAATTTGAAAAAGCTAAGAGAAAAAGTCGAACCAATCCTGGATGTCTATGGCACATTTTGAAGTGCTTTAAAAGACCTTTCGAATGCATCTAAGAGAGTTGGAATTGATGAAGTTTTACGGAAATGCGAGCAATTTTAAGATTTTTTAGGTTTTTTGGACCTCAAACTTCAAAGCCCATTTACCCCACTTCCCTTTGTCGTAGGGGGCTCATATTTGGCATGAGTTCATCTCATGTATAGACAAACAAACGCTGAAAGTTTCATCCAAATCGGAGCACCTCGATACGACCTGTTACACATTGGTGAAAAACTCGCTCTTAACAGCAACCAAAATTTGTATCATTTTGAAGAAAAAAATATAACAACAAAAAACAATAGATTTTTTTTCAGAATATTTAAACTAAAAACTGCATTTCTCATAGTATCTTGTTACATAAATTACGATATTATGGTTTCAATGATGAAGCGACGAACTTATTAAAATCATATCTAACCAATAGGTTTCAATATACGTATGCAAACAGCACTTATAGTAATGCTGCGTTAATAGAATATGGAGTTCCTCAGGGTTCGATTATAGGGCCTCTATTTTTTCTAGTTTATGTGAACGATTTATTTCAGTTAAACGTCAAAGGAAGAATGCAATTGTACGCAGACGATGTCTGTATTATTTATAGTGGAAAAACTTTGGAAAACATAGAAAATGATATGAAGCATGATCTGAAGTTGATTCTTGAGTGGCTTCATAAAAATAGTCTAAAGTTGAATGTAAAAATCATGTTATCTGAACATTGGATCAACCAACCCTCTCAATGTAGCAATATGCGGAACAAATTTATCAAAACAGGATATTGTAAACTACTTAGGATTAATCATAGAATCAAACTTGTCATGGAAAACACACATACAAAACATAATCAAAAAAATAACACCTTATGTATTCACTATTAGAAGAGTGCGTTCGTGCATTAGCCTACACACTTGTTGGAACATTTATAATGCATTTATTTTACCTCAATTGTCGTATATGAGTGGCATATGGGGTGTCGCTGCAGACACGTACCTGAACCCGTTGAAAATTATACAAAACCGAGTAATTAAATGTATCAAGCGACTTCCAGTTAGATTCCCTACTACAAACTTGTATTCAATGCAAGCCTTACCAGTCGAATTATTATCAAAATTCAATATGTTAGTCCACATTTATAAAATCAAAAATAATCTGATGAAAACAAACACGGTTCTATTAAGTGTTTCTACCATACACTCGCGTAACACAAGGCAAAACGAACTGTACTACGTTGATAGGCTCAGAACAACCCAAGGCCAGAAAAATTTGTTTTATCAGGGGGTAGTAATGTTTAACTCTCTACCAACAGGATTTAAGAATTTATCCCTTTCAGTGTTTAAAGTGCAGGTGAAGCAATATTTGTTAAGGGAACAGTAACTGAACTGTGTAGCTTAGTAAGATAGCAAAACTGTAAAATTGTGTCTCACTTGCAGCGTAGCTGAATACAGTTTGTTAAAAACTTTTAGCTACATAAATCCATAAATAAAGCAAAAAATTTAAAAAAGTGTTTCAAACCAAGAAGCCAGTCTAACATTTTTAATGGGTTAAAAATTATCAATTTTTTTGTTTTGACAAAAACAAAAAAGGCATTAAAATTTATTATTTTTTCACTGAAAATCAATCTAATAGATTCCAAGTAATCTACATCTAAAAAATAGGCAAATTGGGGGACACTGAGATGAACTCATTTTAAAAAATACTTTAAGATGCATTTCCTTCATGAAATATTTTTAAATTGTAAAAAATACATTTTTGGAAAGTTTTATTCTCAAAATGCATAAAAAAATTGAGTTAAAAATAGATTGAGTCAAAATCGATTTGTGTGTGTGTGTGTGTGTGTGTGTGTGTGTGTGTGCAACCAATCAAACGGGACCACGCGGTCGCTTCTTACAAATTGAGTTGTTTCCATGTATTTTCAGATCTTCATTCTATACATACAAATAACTCGCATAGGCATTTGGAAGGTGTTAGCTCTGCCGAGCTTCGGTGACCCATTTCTACGCTGGCTAGCCGAGCGCGAGGTCCCTCAGCTTTTATCGACAAGCCCCGCCCTGAAGAACGTTTGCTCACCAAGCCGTGATGGCCTAGTGGTTAGCATTTTTGCTTACCAATCCAAAGGACGGGGGATCGAACCCCGACTCGGGCGACTTTGATTTTTCGTTCATGTTCAGTGTTTCAAGATTAATATTTCCTATACTTTCTCGTTGGGAGCAGATGGGAATCGAACCCAGGACCATTCGCTTAGAAAGCGAACACCGTAACCAGTCAGCCAGGGCCGCTCCTCTAGATTGAGTCAAAATAGATTACGCATCTAAAAAGGTTTTTTTTTTTATTTTCGCTACCCTGAAAATGCAAAAGATGCATTAGTTCCCCAAAAACATTTTTAAATTATTTCGAATTTAAACAATACGTTTTTCAAAATAATAAATTGTACAATAAAAAGAGAAAAAAATTGTTCCGTGTACTATTTATTCTGCAAACTCTTAATCATAACCTAGAACCTTGCCAAAGACAACAAATCGATCAAAAAATCTCTTCTCAAGGCTTTTTGAGTGTTCACGTGCTCAATTTGTATGACCAGACGCAAGTGTTAAGGAAGTATTGCACTACGACAAACAAACAGACAAACTCTTTGACAGTTTGGCAGTTTGCCTGCATTTGTTTGCCGAAACGTCAGCCTGCATACATTTGACTTTGTTTGCAAGTTGGCGAGTTTGGCAAACTGCCAAACACAAAAAATGCAAGTCTGTTTGTTTGCCATAGTCTAATAGCTCTTTAGTTAAAAAAACTGGATGAAAAATTTAAAAAAAAAAATTTTTAACATAGGACTTTTGCTTTGAAGATTCAGAGTGGGGTTTAAAAATAATTGTTGAACATTTTGAGTCTAAATCGAACAATTTATCAACATTTCAACTGTTTCCTTCTCATTTCTACTTTCAGGTACGTATCTCGACCAGCGCTTCCCAACCTTCAACCAGCTTAAGGTATTCGAACCGCACCTCCCGGTCCCCCTAAACGACGACGACGGGACCGACTCACATTTGAGAAGGGTGCTGCATAATAAATCGTACAAATGAATATAAAAATTTATACTTTCTGTGCTGCTACGGTGTATGTGTGTCTATGTGTGCTCTATGATAGCATGGATAGCTGTGGAGGAAAGTGGATGGTTCGGCGAGGTCGGAATCAAAATAAATCCCTCGACGATTGTCAGTGGACGTCGGATTGTTGGACAGACAGTCTTTCCACAGGTGGACCCGGGTGGTTTGACAACGTTTAGTTGGACATTTTTGTGGCGGGGCCAAATGTTCAATCTTGAAAGATATCACCTTCGACCTTTTTCAAACAGATACGGTTTTACTGTTGACAAACAAATAAAAATGGGTTTCATGTTTAAAGTTTTCCATCATTTGAAAGTGACCTAACCTCCGAGGGTTGCGCATTTGTTGACGTAATTGGGATGGGTTTCGATTCAAGTTATTTATCGAAAGCGATATCAAATTCTAATAAAAGCACTAACTTAAGTTATTAGATTTGAATAACCTCTACCTACACATTACCTCAACCATTAACAGTTCTTAAATTTCACTTCCCAGCGCTGTAAAGTGACACCGCGACCACCGCGCGGTGGTTATGGGTCAACAAACAATTAATTCCGGCAAGGAAGCAATGAAATCATAAAATGAAAAATTCATGCTTAACTTTTTTCGTTGTATGTGTATTCTTTACAAACACAAGCAAACCACGTGTCGCTGCTGCATTTGGGTGTGTGTGCTATAAAGTTGAACGCCACCGTCGTCTCTTTTGTTGTTGTTTGAAAAATCAATTTGAAGAACGGATGGTCGCCGCCGGGAAAAGCAAGAACCACCCGGCACATGTTTGGCGACGGCGGCGGCTCCTTGGTTTGATGACCGCCGAACGCTGCCAGCCAGCCAACTTGGATGGTATCACTTGAACGGGCGGTGAATACTATATTTTTTTGACAGATTACGAGGGTAAGCCACTTGTTTGTTCTTATGAAACCTCAAACAAAGGTTTTCAAGAAAATGTTTTTGCCATAATTTTTATGGCAACCATCTGTACCACAGATGTGTCACATATGAATCATTTTTAAAGCTGCTTTTTATAAGAATACCCTACGGACATTCAAGGGTCGACCCGCATCCCAAAAAAAATTAAGAAGCACGTGTAGGGACACCAGCCCAAAAAAAGGCCGCATGGGTGGGCATCGGTGGCGCGTCTTCGGGCACATTTATGTTCGACAATGCGCTCTCCGGCTCCGGATTTGCTCCGGGATTTCCAACCTTCTTCTGTTGTATTATGGATGCGACGAATTGAAACCGAGCAGGGTCGGTATGACCCAAGATTTAGTGCTATATTTGGGCGGTCGATGGTGGGTTTATGGCGGGCCTAAATTGGCCTTAATTTATGGAGCTCAATTTGGAAAATGAGTTTTTTAGTTTTTCATTGATTTCGTTCCATGAAATGACAATGTTTTCAAATTTGTTTGAAAAACTGTATGACAACGCGAATCTCTACAAATGTCACGCTCTGGTATCAATCCTTACAGTAATTCCAATCACGCGTAGGCGTTACACATTGTACGCCTTTCTGTTGAACATTGTTCACGACGTCATGAACATAACATCATTTTTGTGAACTTCCAATTCCCATTCAAACCCTTCTATTACCCTTCCCCCACTTCAAAATCGATGATTTATGGCAAAAAAAAAAAAACGTCTGCGGGAATGCAACGCCGCGCGAGTGTTGACGCAAACGGCGTTTGCAAACATAACCTAGAAATCGACATCGCAGTAGGTCACCACCCCACTTGTTGCTCTCGTGATGCACATTATTCCTGCCGCCGCCACCTACTTGGATGACGTGTGACGTCGTCTCTGCTTAGTTGGAGAGGATGTGTAGGGCTTCCCACTGAATGATATTGGAAAATGTAAATTTTGTTTAGCTTACTGTGACTAAAGGTTTCTTGGCGGTGAAGTTTTGTGAGTGTGGTGGGGAAAGCAAGAAACTTTCTTAGAATTCAGCAAAATCTCTTTTTACGTGGAGGCGTTACATTTGTGAACCGAAACACATTATAGAGATTTTCAGATCTACATATAACTTTTTAGAGCTTGAAAAAAAAATGTGTTTTGGTTTACGAGAAATCGAAGAAATAAAAAGCGTAACGCCTCTGAGCAGATCAACAAACAACTTTTAAAAGTTTAAAAAAATATGTTCCAGAGAGGATGTGATTTGATTTGAGTACAGTTAAACCTTTCCTACTGCGCAGGCGTTACGCTTTGTATTTCTTCGGTTGATCTGAAACGACATTATTTTAATGCAAATTGTATATTGGAACAAGACCAACAAATTGCTTTAAAAATTGTAAAAATATTAAGTCCTTTTTTAGAAATCGTCCAATTCAAAAAACGTAACGCCTGAACAATATGCGAGATTCAACTTTTAAAATTTTAAGAAGTTTTTACTACTTTTTCTGTTAATTTAAATCAAAAAAGTAAAACTTTTCTCTAAGGCTTAACTTGTTTGATAAACAAAAAATAAACAAAATTCAACCAGACCAAACTTCCAGAGTTGTAAAGCCACACAAGTTTTTCACATACATTAACTGTAACACAACCCAGAGAGGCTGTGTGCCGCCACAGCTGATAAGACTGTGAGCATTGCTCACGTTTTCTCGGCTTATCAGCTGTTTTGTAAACATGTGAAATTGCCTCTGGGTGTTCCTCTTGGCAATGCATACAATTTTGTAATGTATAAGGTTTCTTCCTTGCTATGTTTGAATTTCCATGGAGTTGTCTTTATAACTCTTGTGAATATTTTCAAATATTTGCATTTTTAATTACATTTTTTTTTGCTGAAATAATTTCCAATTGTAATGTTTTGCCATTTATTGAATCAGAGTGAGAAATAAACGCGTTACGTTACGTTACGTTACGATTTACAGTTGGTTAATGTCTCTGGAACGACACAACATTTTCGCAATCTGCAAGAAGCGATTTGAACGTCTTTTAGAGATCTACAAGTGGTTTTGAAGCATGCAAAATTGTTTTTTTTGGACGTCGACGAAATAAAAAGCGTAACGCATCCGCTTAAAAAGATGTTCAGACAAATTTTATTGTTTTGTTTACAAACATGACATTTCTACAGAAAGTAACAGCCAACTGAGTGCCGTCTGACGTTTCATCTGTAAATGTATTAGTGAGATGGAAATTACTCTCGAAATATGGAAAATCATTCACTCAACTTTCATTTCGCTGTTTTCTCGCGAAAGAGATATTGGAAGCTTGTTCGTTTTCAATATTCTCTCTCTATGAGTGCTCAGTGAAATTCTTTTGGTAAAAATTATTCCATCGATGGTGCTTCTTAAAGCAAAACTCATACATTAAAGCATGATTTTTTTCAAATGATGTCCCAACTTCCAAAATAGAACTCCACCATTCCAAAACCTCTCAATATTACGCAACGCTCATCGCAAACGTTGTGACATCTTTATTTTTATCTCGTTCCCTCACGCCTTATTAGCTTTTCCACCACTGCGACTGCCGCCTTTTGTTTGCATGTAAACGAGCGTGTATTTGTGTTTCTTCTGCTCGACGACAACGACGAATGCAGTTGCGATAGAGCAATTACTGTTTGCCATCATAATATTGAGCGCGAAGCCCTTTAAAATGACTCCAATGGCGCGTGCTATTTGACGTTTCGCTTGTCACAGCGTGTTTTTCCTATCCTAGTCAGTGTTTAGTCTCACATGATTTGCATTTGAAAGACGGGGGCTCAAAAGACTTTCTTTTCGGGTTTTTTCTTCTTCTTTTTCCCGACTGATTTACATACCAGTTAACGAACGCTTTAATCATATTACACAAATATACGCGTTTTTTGTTTGGGAAAATTCTACTACAGTAAAACCTCAATATGTTGGCAGTGACCGTAAAATTGATTGTTGACATTTCAGTTTCGTAAAGTTCATTTTGTTACAGTAAAGTTTAAAATGACAGTTTAAAAGTGTCAATCAGCTAGTTGCCAAAACATCGGAGTCCTACTGTAGATCATTGTGTGTGATATGCTTCCAAGAGAATTGGGTGTATTTCTTCTATAATTCATCATATTCATCCATCACAGAATGAGTGTGGCAAGAAGATCGCTCTTGACGAACACACTCAACATTTGACTTTGATTTTTATTTTTTCTCGCGCTCGGTTAGAATCGCGCATTATTTGCATATCATTGATAATAGAACGAGAAAATGTTCCATCACTCAGCGAAGCAAAGATCTGGAGTTTTTTTTAAAAAGGTCCTATAAACAAAATTTTCATTTTTTGCTTTTTGGGTGTTTTTGAATACCCCTGACTCAAGGCGGTTCTAAAAACACCCAAAAAGCAAAAATTGAAAATTTGGTTTATAGAACCTTTTAAAAAAAACTCCAGAGATGCTTCCGTTTTGAGTCGAACAGATTTAATTTTAAAAGCGCCTCTACTGGAAGAAACTTGAACTAAATCTGACGTATAAGTTTAAAGCAGTGTTATTGGAATCATTTTGAATACACGTTTTTCGAAATCGACAATTTAACGCCAAACCCGTAAGAAATCGCAACCGACTTCAAAACAATAACAAAGTTTTCATTTATAACATATGTTTGCACCAACTTACAAAAAACTGACGTTTCATCGTGTTGCCACCGCGCGTCATCTTCCTCGTGCACAATGGGTGCAATCGATACGTCTTCTTTTCGTGCTCCTCCCCCTATCATCTCATTAGCATATGATGGGAAATTTTTCGCCCCATCAAGTAATTAGTCCTCCTGCGGAAACTCACAGCAGCAGCAGCACCAGCTGCTAATGAGGTGGTAAAATTTGAAGATGCACATCACAAGCTTCAGTCAAGTCAAGGACAGCTAGATTTGAGGGATTTTGCGCAGTTTTGATCGAAATTGATGACATGTCAAACTAGCGAGGTTTTACCCAACATCAAATCAAAGTAGGCCTCCAACAAGCTGTAAATCAGGCCTGATCGAACATTTTAATCTTCAGCAATTCATCAACCAGAAACAATATGGCACAAATTTGTCCTAGAATTGTAATTCCACGTCAAAATAACCGAACTCTCCGTTACATCACACTAACTGAAATTTTAATACCTCACCTGGCATCCTTTGTTGTTTTTCAATCTGGACATTTTTCATTTTAACATATATTCCACTCTCGGGAAAAGAGAGCTTTTTCCGTCAGAGCTTCCATCCAGCTGACTCCTAATCCGGCCGCCACATGTGTGTGTGTCCAATCAAACGGAAAGGCCATGAGCCCTTTGCAAAAAACAACAACAAACCACCAGCTGTTACGTCGCATTCTGTTGATCGATTGTTTTTCAACACTGCTGCCCTGCCACAGAGAGAGAGGGCAGGTGTCCCGGCTTCTCTTGAGTGTTGGGCAGGTGGGAATCCGAAAATGTTTAGGGGATTTGCACAATTTTTTGAAGAAAATTACAAGTGGGTTTAATACGATTTTCAGCGAATGGCCTCAAATGTTCAAAATGCTATTTCTATTTCGATTTTCAGTGAATGACCTAAAATTTTCAAAAAGCTTTGTTTCTAATACGATTTTTAGTGAATGACCTAAAATTAAAAAAAAAAATCCATTTTTAATACGATTTTCAAGCAAATAACCTAACATTTTCAAGATGCTTTATTTCTATTACGATATTCGGTCAATGACTTGAAATTTTCAAAATGCTTTGTTTCTAATACGATTTTCAGCGAATGGCCTCAAATGTTCAAAATGATTTGTTTCTAATACGATTTTCAGTGAATGACCTAAAATTTTCAAAATGCTTTGTTTCTAATACGATGTTCAGTGAATAACCTAAAATTTTCAAAATGCTTTGTTTCTAATACGATTTTTAGTGAATGACCTAAAATTTTCAAAATGCTTTGTTTCTAATACGGTTTTCAGTGAATGACCTAAAATTTTCAAAATGTTTTGTTTCTAATGCAATTTTCAGTGAATGACCTAAAATTTTCAAAATGCTTTGTTTCTAATATGATTTTCAGTGAATGAACTAAAATTTTCAAAATGATTTGTTTCTAATATGATTTTCAGTGAATGACCTATTTTTTTAAAATGCTTTATTTCTAATACAATTTTGAGTGAATGACCCAAAATTTGAAAAGTTCTATTTTTATCAGATTTTCAAAAATAACCTAACATTTTCAAAATGCTTTATTTATATTACGATTTTCAGTGTTAGAACTAAAATTATAAAAATGCTTTGTTTCTAATACGATTTTCAGCAAACAGCCTAAAATTTTCAAAACCCTTTTATGTGCAATGCAATTTTCAGTGAATGACCTAAAATTATCAAAATGTTGTTCCTAATACGATTTTTGGGAAATCACCTAAAATTTTCAAAATGCTCCATTTGTAATACGATTTATAGTGAATGACCTAAAATTTTCATTACAATAGTCATATGATTTCAGTGAATGACATAAAATGTTCAAAATACTTAATTTGTAATAAAATTTTCAGTGAATGACCTAAAATTTCTCCAAATGCTTTGTATCTAATTCGATTTTTAGCAAATAACATTAAATTTTCAAAATGCTTTATTTGTAATACAATTTTCAGTGAATGACCTAAAATTACAGTCTGTGCAAAAATCTTAGACTGCTCTCCCCTACACCTCCTGCATTCTAGGGATATTGGGTCAATTCTCAAAGCGCATGGTCTGTGTCTCCAGTGGGAGTGTGTGGGTTGGTGGGCACGCGACAAAAAACAGTCGTCCACCCTTTTTAGGGGTATTACCTGAGCAGGGCAAGGGACATGTGGGAGGGTTTAAACCCAGACCAACCGGCAATCCGGAATGCAGTCCACTAGCACAAAAGTGCAGTAGCTGTGAAGGTAGCTGTTTTCTGTGTCATGTGGATGTGTGTTACTGCTGTCTAGAGCTCATATTTATTATTCTAATTCAATAGTAACTTTTCAGTCGGTATCCAGGTGACCTTTCTCGAGTCACATTTCCCCGCAAATATCGCTCCACGTGAATGTAGTTTATCTATTTTTGTACAGTATCTTAAATATATCTACTCGATACAAAGCACACGCGTCTGTCCGTATCAGATTATTCAATCTATTTCGATGCCGGGCTATTAATTAGTTTGTCATAATTACTTCTTCTCGATTCAAGGGAAACATCCCCCGCCGAGAGTGGCGCCCCGCTGTCCGCTTCCAATGACAGTTATCGGTTGGGAATGACTTGTTGTATATGTTTCACGGTGCTTCCTTCCTAGCCCAAATTACGCCACAGCGAACCTTCGGTGGTTTGACAACCTTCATTTTGTCGGCGAAGAAATGTCATAGAAACAAACGCGAATCAAAATTGCTGCCAAAGAAACGGTATGTCCACGCACCCTCCTCCTCTGTAAATTCTGTGAAATGTGATCCGTTCTCAGAATCCTCTCTGCGGTAAACACAACGCAGTGGGGCTGACCGCTTTGTTTTTTGTAATACATTTTCGGGTGCTCTAGGATGTACTGCAATTATTAATATTGACAATCACAAGACTTTCGAGCATGCTTTAATCGAAATGGCTGCGTTTGTGTTAGTGTTAGATTAGATTAGAGATGATCTTCTTTACCAAACAACCGGAGTTTTACTGTGGTTCCGAATGATAATAATTTAGACGGCTTCCTAGCCCAAAGTAAACAAACATTGATGGTTTGAAATCTCTGGGTTTGACACTTCTTAACCTTGGTCCTGGATTCTGTTAGTTTGAAAGATTAAAGCTAGAAACAAATAACGAAGTGTCACTTTTTGTACCACCTTCACATAAAAAAAAAAACAAACCAAAACAAACGAAATCGTAGAAAAGTTTTCATTATTTTGATAGTGATTCTACGATTACTGGTCTGTCAAACTAAAAGCTACCCGGCCTGTCATTGTCAATTTATCGTAGTTTTGATGTACAGTAGAAACCCATTAATTTGATAAGAATCGTTATGTTTGTTTTGGTTTGAAATCAATGTTCATAACTGACAGAACGTAATGATACTTCTGTTTGGAACTGTCAAACCAACTAAATTTAAGAAATCGTCACACCTAAGGGTGTCAAACCGCCAAGGTTTGACTGTAACGCCACTTCGAAACGGAAATCACGTGGCGTGCAGTCGCTGAAGAGTAGCAAAAAGCCGCGCAAAAGAAGAAACTAATCAATGAATTTGTCTTCCACAGGGTAGACGTAAACGGTAGGGCGCTGTCTGTACAATCAAAACATAACCTCTTTATAGAGGTAGGGTTGGGGAAGTCAAGTTTGACATTGTAGTACAAAATATTTAAAATCATTCGGTTTCGATTTGGATTTTTAAGCGACAGTAAAACCCCGTTAGTTTGACAATAATTATTTTTTGAGTAACTAAAGTGCCAATCTTTCACTAAAAATTAAATATTGTATACCTAGGTCCAACCAAACCCCCCTCAACCCTACACAATTCCAACTTGACTTTTTGTTCAGCATGAGACACCACCTCCGCTTGCAAAAAGTGTGCGCTCACGCGAAGTGCAGTTTTCCGACACAAATCGCTGCACAATTGCACCAGCCCCGTCAAACAGACGAGATAGAAAATAGACCGAAAACTAAACGATCTTGAGAATGTGTCAGTCGACGTCGCAATACCGCCTTCTGTTCTCATATTTTAAGAGGCTTAGGCGCGAATTGGCCCATATATACGATAGATATCGCAATTGCACTCGTAGAACGCCCGCGAGAGATTTCACCCTCTGATTTGACTTTTGTTTGCCATAAAACAAGTGCGCGCGAGCGCGCGCATGCCGCCATTATGGCAAAACTGACAGCTCTCACGCATAGACGCCCTTGCAGCAACTTGTTGCGCGAATGACTCACGCAAGTGGCAGTTCCGATTACGACGCCGAAAAATTCAAACTCCTTCGGCCCGTAGGTAATTTGCACACCGTTCAAATTGCCTAAATTTCGGTCTTCACGGCCGGTTCCCGCCAAAAACGGCGAGGGTGCCAATTTTGTGGATCGATGCCAGCTGCCAGCGGTCGCCTCTATGGTCAATCATCTGTTTTCGGAATGTGAAGGTCGTCGTAAAAGGCTCAAACATATCTCGGGTTTATTTTTCAAGTTGTTTGATAATTATATGGGCGCGTAGCTATTGGTACTGCGCGCACACAGTCAAACACTGATTGTTTTGTTTGGTGAGGCTGTGTCGTATTTTTTTTTCAATGCCACACTGGCAGGTTTATTTTGTGTTTCTTTACTGCGTCCGAATTTCCAGAAGTAAGCCTAACCTCTAATTTTCGTCCCAATAAAGTGAGGTTAGACGGAGCGAGCTCCTTTTTGGAGTTTCATAACCTATAATGACACGCGTGGCGCGCGTAGTAGGCTGTGTTTGGTCGGGGATGTGCACGTGTCGGAACCGTTATTGGGAAGGGGTTTTCGGGTATAGTGAGGTTAACACCTTAAAAAGCCAGTCGATTTGAAGATTGCTTCCTATTTTTCAAGAATTTGTAAAGTTTAGACAGCAATCAAAATAGATAATGCCATAAATAAAAAAAATACAAATATTCAATAACAAAAAGAATGAAAAAATATCAATATGCGCTAAACGAACAGTTTAAACTCGATGTAAAAATTTACACTAGCCCTAGAGGCTGTGAAAGTGAAATAAACTTTTTGTTGACATTCGAGGTTACGCCCTTTTGAAAAAAGCTTCCTTCGAATGTCAAAGATCCTGCTCATGTTAGTAAACATTAGTACGGGTGGGACGCTTTGTTTGTTTACAATTGATTATTGTCCTCTGCATGAAGCGTTAACCTCCCACTTTTTCACCCTCAACGAACGTCAAACTCAAAAAAACTTCGAAACGGAAATCACGTGGCGTGCAGTCGCTGAAGAGTAGCAAAAAGCCGCGCAAAAGAAGAAACTAATCAATGAATTTGTCTTCCACAGGGTAGACGTAAACGGTAGGGCGCTGTCTGTACAATCAAAACTTAACCTCTTTATATATCTTTTTTCAGATTTTTGTTTTCGTTTGTTTTTGTTGTGAAAATGCTATAAAAAGTGACAGTTCTGACACTTTTGTGTCCCAACCAGAGCCTACCTCAATTAATGTTGTTACAAAATCAGAAACCGATCTCTTCCAATTACTCGTGAATGCATCGATTAAATTGCATTCTCGCCTCAATTACTCACATCAATGGCAGTTTGTTGTGACTTCGCTATGAAGATTCTGCTGCGAGAAACGATACATTCCAGGTGAAAGCGATACCAACGCTAATAAAAGGAAAACAACCGATTCAATTCAAATATCAATATGTAGATAAAATTTCTCTCGCAGAAGACTTCCAAGAATGCGCCCCTATCGAAGAGGTGGGACCGTCCATAAGTTACGCTAGAGAGCAACGGAATGCAAATATCGACCTGACACTGACTCGATTTTATGGCACAGCGTCTCCTCTGTGTTTGCGCACCCGTCTGTGGAATCACTTTATAAGTTGTGTGCCCTATCACACAAAGAGCGCCGCCGGAGATGATTGATCTTTTTTTCTGTCATGATTTTGCCTTGTGCATGATTTCAGGCGCACCTCTTTTCTACTCTGTTACCGGCCGGTCGGTCCAAGAGTGGTCAGAACCGGCTCCGAGATTCCGCCACGTCACGGCTTTTGATGTGTATGTGTGTGTGCGTCTCGGATTTGTTTTCCGCCGTGGCCGGCACTTGACCCGATAATGGAATCAAGTGCCACAAGACAAGATATGACTGCTTCTCCTCCTCCGGATTGGAATGGGTGCACTGATAGTGGGCTATCCCTTGGCTGAGCTGTCAAATTGACAGGGATTATTGTCTGATGGAAGTGGCCATAATGGTGACTACAACAACTCACCAAAGAATTCACCATAATTTTGGAATTATCTAGTGTCAAAGTTTTCAAGTCAAATTCCTGAACTCTGAGTAGGCTGCATAGATTGATTTGATTGATTGCATTGATCGCCGAAAAATGAGACTTAAACACAAAGCAATTGTCTTTTGCAAGCAGAACATAACCAAAATTTTCGACACCACCAGCAAACGTCAAATCAATACAAATTGTTGCCGGATCTTTCTCTCCTGAAAAAGATCAGGCAGCAACTTTGTATGGTTTGACGTTTGCAGTTGGTACCAAAAAAGGTAAACAAATCACTTTGTACATCAGCCAATAGATGAGATCAAGCAAAATAATGTAAATGGGCCAATGTGAGTTTGTAAACAAAGAGTGTATCCTGCTCACTCCTTATGTAGACATCCACTGACGTAGATGATAATTAATCAAGTAACCTTTTCATTGGCAGTAGCCATAATCAGACTTTGACAGCCATTATGGCATCTAAGAAGTTGTTTACAATAGCACAACTTTGAATTTTCGTTGGACCCTGAGTGCTAAAGGAAACACTGGAGCCTGTTTCAGGTTAAAATCGACTAATTTAATGAACCTCGTTGGCTCGCTTCCAACTGCAGAACACAAAATTCCAGGCTGCAGAATTTGATTGGAAAATTATGGCAAATTGGGACAGCTCGGTCTTTTTTAGGGACGCCTGTCAAATCGGTATTTTTTAGGTTATTGAACAAACATTACGTCGCGTCAATTATAGCAACTTAGCTGAACCATTTCAACAGTTTTGTCGAGCATCGCTTAAATTGTGATGCATTCATTTTCTGCCACAATACCTCCCAAAAAGAAGGCATGTTTAATTAAGCTTTCCGTCAAACTCATAAACGCATAAACTTTTTCAACCTGTGCGGCGTGTGGGTCAACGGAACCTGCGTTGTATCCATCACCGAAAAAAAAGAGCTAACAATTAGACCTCTCAACCGGCTGACCACTCAACCGACTGATCGATGAAAAAAGAGAAAGACATCTTGAACTCGGCGAAGCTCAGAGATTGGTCAATTAGACTCCTCGCGCAGTTAGAAAACTCTTCGAAAAGAAAAGTGCATTGAAAGCGAAATTTTTCGCACTCGCACTGCGGTGAAAACGAGGAAAACTGGCCATTTTTCGATACTTTCTTGCCTCACAGATCTTGTTGTTATCATTAATGGTATTATTTTTAATTTTGTTTTCATCCTCGGTGTTCGCCGGATTAGGCAAGCGAGATCAAAACCCCGTTTGTTTTTGTCTATGTAATTTCATCGAACGTGAAAAAGCTCCGAATTACAACGGACTTGTGCGGAATCGGTTCCGGTGGCGATCCGGTTTGAACTTTTTGTTCGATTTAATCACGCCATTACACATTGTGTGTAACCGATGGCGTAACCTCACTTACACGGGGCACGCGGTTAGGTAAACAAAACGTGTGCCATAATGGCGGCGCCCCACCAGATCTGACAGATGTCGCGCCATAATGTCGTCCCTTGCGGCGCATTCTTGCACTCTTCTGCAAATTACGCGTGCGCGGACATCATTTATTTTGCGATCTCTCTCAGAACCTGAGACTGTTCTTCCGCAATTTGGATCGCACCATAACGGCTGTGTTTATACGGTGGTCACGCATTCCGGGGCTGTGTGCACTTAATTTATTCTTTATTGTTATTGCGCTTGACGAGGGCCCAGCGTGTGCTCTTGCCTCTATCTGTAGAGGTACACGGGACAGTCAGTGCTCGGTGCGTCCAATTTGAATGATCTCGTTATATGCTGACCGTCTGTTGATCTTTTTTTATGGCGACGACGACGATCATCGTGCTTGATCGTGCACTTGCTTCTTGCAAGTGATGGGTGCAATGTTGGTGTAGGTTGCGGTCAAAGACAAGTGGATGTTTTCTAGAAATTTTTGAATCAATTTTGAGTTGCGTCTGGGTATCATACAAAAAACTGAAGAGAAAAATAAATGATTTTCGAGATTCAGATAACAGATAACAGATGGTTCCTTTCTTATTACGTTACGTAATTAAAAATGATTTCTTAGCGTGCTGTCACTTTTTGTAGAAGACCAATGTTCGTAAACAATATTTAAGTAAACAATAACAATTTGATAGAGTCAACATATTTTACCATGAAATAACAAATAAAATCACTAATCAACGATTCTTCAAAACAATACAAATCAAGTTTTTGGTAAACATTTAGGATTTTCCTTCATAGTAATTTTTTTCTTAAAAATTCTACCAAAATTACGTCACAAAAAATATGACATATTCAGACTCGTTACTAAAAAATCAAAATTACATTCAGCGTATTCACAATCATTACACATCATGTCACAAAATATTTGAACTAACCCTAAACCCTGAACTAACTTAATGATATCTCAATAAAAAAAACAATGCAAATGGACCAAAGTGAAATGTATTAGTGTTTATTATAGTTTCAAAGTTCTGCTCCAAGATGTTGAATTTGCAATTCAGAAATTTGGAGAACCTTTTATCTGAGATCAATTCATAAGCCTTTACAGGAAGGGTGCATATTTCTTAGTTTAGATCTTGCTAGCTAAGTGCTTTTTTAGGGAAAATAAATTTTGAGATAATACCCTTACTTTTTTTCGAAAGAAAAAATCTGTTAAAAATTAAATTACCTTATCTAGAATTACTCTCATTTTAAAAAAAGCTTGACGGACGCTTTGTCTTTCTTCACTCATTTTAAATTAAAAAAAAAAAATTAATTAGATTCATGAAAATCTGACATTTGCGTTAATGGTGCACATCAACCGAAGTCCGGCGGACATTTTTTGTAACAAACTTTTTTTTTTCTTCAACTTTGTATCACTAAAAGTTGAATTTTCAAATATTTATTTTTAAATTTTTAATTGTTATTATATGTTTTAGGTACAAAAAATACGTATTTTGCGCTTGAGTTAAAGATGGTGCTAAATCTGGTTATATTATCATAAATTTTTGAAAATCGAAGGTGTGGTAATAAAAATTTATAGAATACATTTGTTGATACAAAATTAAATCTGAAATCAAAAATGAATATATTTTTTTAAACAAGACTTACATTTGAAAAGTGATTCAACGCTTATTTGGGACGATTCAAATGTTAAGCTTGTTTAATATTTAATGAAAATATCAAAAAAATCTACTATGGTTTATTTTTTTTTAAATTAAAAAAAATTGGTGACACTAAAAAGTGCTCATTTTTCATAAAGCATCGTATAAGTTTAATCATCAAAGCCCTTAATAAAAATTTTGTCAGCTACAGTCCAGACTCGATTATCCGAAGCCTCGATTATCCGAAGTTTTGTTTATCCGAAATTCGATTATCCAAAGGATTGTGATGTAATCACGAATCGTTTTTCCGTTTTCTTCATTTTCTTGTTTTAAACATCAAATTCGAGTTTGCGACCCCATTTTAGTCAAATTTGAAAACAGTACTTGTTCGGTAACTGGGCTGAACGAAGAATAACGAGGGGACCACCGATGCATAATATTTTCCTCATAAAATATAAAAATAAAAGTTAATGAAATTTATTTACAATGCTTACGTTTCATATTTCTTTAATTGTGACTTAAATAATTGTGAAATTAAATAAAAGTTTGAAAAAAGTTTTTTTTTATTTATTGAACTTAATTTTTGCATCCATTAACCCCGCGGTCATTTCGGTTTGTTTTGGTATTTTGACGTTAAAAAGCAGCCCAGTTAAACAACGTCCAGTTACCGAACAACTACTGTAGTTGATTGCCCATTAAATAATAAAATGCAATTTCTATTTTTTCATCACCACCATTTTGACCGCCATCTTGGATTTAAAAATTCTAAATCACTTTAACGTAGTTTAGGGGTCATAATTAAGCTAGACGATCAAAAATTATACAACAAAAAAAAATTTCGGTGTGATTCCATTATCCGAAGTGAAATTTTTCCGAGGCCCTCGGATAATCGAGTCTGGACTGTAATTGAAATGTTTTTTTGTAGGGGTGCTTTTTCTTTATTAAATTAAGTTCAAATTGCAAAGTCAGAGAGAAATAACTTGAAAATGGCTTCAACCGGAAAACGGTGCGATTTATTTAAATAAAATTTAAGTTATTTACGAATGCAAATTTTATTTTGCATTTAATTTTTTGTTAACTTTTGTTTGGCTTTATATACCAATAATTATTTTTTCAATAACTCATATCACCGGTACCAGATTTTGCATCATCCTAAACTAAAGCGCAAAAGATGCCTTTATTGGTTTAACTTAATCCTTACCAAAAAAACGTATTTTGGGAATTCGTTTTTATTGTTGAAAAATAAATAAAAAATGTTTTTTTTTTTTCGTGGAACGTTTTTTTTCTGAAGTGTCTTAATCATAACCTTAACATTGTCGAAGACTCCAAATCGATCTGAAAAGCATTATGCTATTGGTCGCAACGTTTGCTTGAAGACCTCATACCTTCCCAAAAACCGTCCAACTCCAAGCGAAACTTACTTGGGCATACCGTGGAGATTTTCTCTTATCCCTTATGGAGTTGGGAGATACAGATATTCAAATATTCACTCGCCCATTTTGTATGAACATCCTGCAAAATTATATGGAGACTTGCATAGAAAAAAATGTATTATGCAAGATGGTTTCATTTGAAAAAGTTTCATCTAAATAAAAAAATTAAAAACTCGAAAAAAATCATAAATCGTAATTCGAGAATTGATGAGTTAAATTCAATACCTGAGATATTAAAAATCGGATGAAACGCAATGATTTCGATTCATCCCTTTATCTTTGCTAAAATTTTATGGATGCAAATCAAAGTTGAAGGCTAATAGAATCATGATGGTGCGGCGCCATTATTGCTTACTTCAACAGTACGGCACACCACACCAGAGAATGCATCCCATTCCTTGAATCGAGTGCCACTTGCCATTTGCGATCAGATCACACAGCCTGGGTGGCCATAAAACAGTCAAGTATCATCTTCCCTTCCGTGAATCAACCGGCGACCCCGAGTGGGTGGGTCGTTGGGTGACCAACTCTATTATGGCGCCACCGCTATGAATCGAAGTGTCGGCCGGTTTGTTTACATTGGCCGGAAGAGTTTTCGGCCCGGTTCAAATATATATTTAGACAAATGGCCACTGTTGAAGATTGTTTACACGCTGGGGGATTGACGGGTGGCATATTTACTGGTTTTTAAAAACCGACAATTAACTCATCAAAGATTAACGGCGGAAATTGCTTGCTTAATGCGTTCTGACATTTTGAAATTTTATAGCACGCGCACCCTTACGCCATTATGGCTACTTTGACAGCTGCAGCGATTGTTCGCTGCGAACGATCAACTGATCGCGATAGCCACCACAGAACCGATCATGGCCACCCTGCGGACGACTAGAAGTTGGTGTTCTCTAACAAACATGACAAATTAGCTACATAACCTCAGTTTGTCGTCGGTCGCACGCCGCTCACACACCTGCCCGGTGTCGACACATGTCCACACTTTGTCAACGGGGTTGAGTTTGGAGTTAGTCATCCCAGTTGCTGCAAGTTTGCGCGAACTCATTAGAAATTCATCCCCGCAACAAGTAGGTACTAGCAGCGCACCAAAAACAGACGAACCGCGCCAACCGATCGTGCTAATTGATTGAACCACGCGAAACAAAATAAGCACCTTAATGATCACAGCGAGCTTAAACGGGGTACCTTAAGCCTTAAGTGAGCGTTTTGTTCGCACCTTACCGTGCACCCTCAGGTGTGACAACTGTTATAAAAAAAACATGAGTCAAAAATTTCACCCTCTCAAAATGATAAAAACGTTTTGATAAACCTTTCGTCTGCCATCTTCAAAGTCGCGTTTCTCCGCGCTTATTTGGATAATAAATTTGAAGGAAATTTTTTATAGCAAACCACCGCTGGGTACGTGAGTAGCCGCGTTGCTAATTGCATAAATTAAGCTGTGGTGGTAGCCTCCAGCAGCAAGTGAATGCATTTGGTAGTAAACGGCGGAAAAGAAGGCTATCACGTTCCGAAGCGACTTAAATCTAGCTTGGACGAATGACGAATCCTTGCCCAGGGTAATTTAATAAATTTAGTAGTAACTCCGTTTTTGTTCGTTTTGTGTTTGGAATGTTAACATTTTGTGAATTTTATATTATTTTTTTTTAATTCATGAACCTTTGACAATTATTGGCAAGTCTAGTAATACATTTTCTAAGATATCGAATAGCTGTAAAATTTGGAACTTCAACATGTTAAACATGATAAAATGATCTATTTTTGTTGCCTGATTATTTTTATTCTTTAAAAGGTTTATAAAAATTCTGAATATATCTAAGAAGGAAAAATATAATCAAAAGTTCTTACTGATAACATCATTAAGGGAAACCAGGTTCTTAGCTTTTGTAAATCTCCAAGTCCTTTCTTTTCAATTGAAATCAATTTGTGATCGTGTGTTATTCACGACTTTTTTTTAATAGTTATTAACTTATTGCTGTTTTTTTGGCGGTTGATCGTAGTAATCGGTGCGTGCGGACGTGAAATTTTTTTGCTGCGTCATGTTTTTTTTCGAATTTAAAATTAACCTTCTAGGAAAATTTTGGAAAATTAAAGTGTCTAAACCAGATATTAGATCCGTATTTTGCCTTTTCTGACAGTTGGTTGTAATGTCATCATCCGCGGAAAACTTTGTGAGGTGTGAGTGAAGTCTTCCGAGTGTTGGTCCAGAAGGGATTTCTACTTTCTTTTCGTATGGATATCGTTGAAGACGTCGGGAAGCTGTTCCAAGGAAATTGGAATGTTGGGTTCCGATCCCTACGAAATCTACCAAGCCGATGGATCGGAATTTTGCTTGTGAAGGAGGTTTATTATGGATCGTTGAATCTGAATCTTGATTTGGTGAGATCTATCCATTTTATCTATCATTATTTGATAGAAGATTTTTTTCCCTTATTTTATATCAAATGATCAAATGATATATCCATATTATCCCTTTCCCACCTTTCATTTTTCCTATCCTCATTTCCTCCCTCCCAACCCCCCGCCACTAAATATTATTATCTGCCAAATTTACACTAACACACCACACCACAACTGATTCGGAGCGTTTGGTACGGTATGTCCACGCATCCTTCCTCCCCTGCTGATTCTGTGAAATGTGATCCGTTCACAGAATCTGTCTCTGCGGTTAATGCAACGCAGTAGGCCTGGCCGCTTTAATTTTTGCTATACATTTTCGGGGTAACTCGGATGTACTGTAATCATTAATATTGACAAGAAAGGACTTGAGGCGTAATCTTACCACAAGTTCTTCCAGGATGCTTTCTTCGGACTGGCTGCGCTTGTGTTCGATTAGATTAGATTAGATTAGATTAGTTATTAACTTATTGCTGTTTTCGATTTTTCCCTTAAAACTCCAGTTATCGTGTATCGAACGAAATTAATCTCCATTTCATCACCAAACAGGTAAGCAACTTTATTTCAATTTTTCAAGAGAAGGAAAAACTATTGAAAAAAAATTCGAAATAGTTCTAATCTGGGTGCTGAATAGTGATTCGCAAAACGGCCTCAATTTTGAACTGTCAAAGTGGAAACAATTTTTGATTTTTTTTTTGAAATTAAATATGTCTTTATTGAACTTTCTTATAATAATTACATTTCATTTACATTCTAAGTGGTATGGCTACATGCTCTTCATCTTTGTTATATTTTTCGTTTTATTATTAACTGTTCACATTCATTTATTTACTTCAAATTGTTTTACATTTTTGCATTGAATCGAATACATTTGGGTAAAAAAAAGAAAAAAAAACACTTTAACAACTAATCCTAACTTAAAACTAAAAAAGTAAATTCATTGAAATATTCAGAATCATTAGAACGAGTAAACTACGAACTATATTTTAAGATAAATCCTCCAAGCGTTCTTATTTGTTCCTGGCGAATTTTGCACCCACGCAGAGTTGCTGTCATCTCGATGAAAATGTTTAGAAGTTCTTGTGGTGAAAACAGGTCACTGCTGCCTTCATCCGTTGTTGCTGGTTGGTTTTCCCTCGGTTGCTGACTGAAGCCAGGAGGTGTGCCGCTGATTCTTGTTGTGTCCCGTCATCTTGAAGACTTCGATCACGTTCAACTTAAGAGTTTTGAGCTCTTCTTTCAGCACACTCACATCCATGTCGTACAGGCCACGGAGGACCTGTTTCATGGGGCGTTTACCTGGATCGTCATGGCTGTAGTATTCAATCTTTGTGTTGTTCAGGAAATCCCGAACGTAGTTGTAATCCTTTCTGGTTGGTAGCAGAATTTTGAGTCCATCAACACACAAGCGAATGGATGCTCGTAAAGCACCGGATTTGATAAACCCGGTCAGCTACTTTCGCACCGAATCCGATGACGATGTTTTCACAAAAATGGGTGGCAACTTTTCCCGTCGTTCAAATTCTTCCTTCTCGCTCACGTCCACAGGGAGGGTAGCGAACTGGTTTCCAGACGAATTTTGAGCGTCCTTGCTCAAACTGCCTGGCTTTGCAGGTAGCGCTTCGGCATTCTTTAGCTTCTTCAAATCTGCCGATCCTGCTGGTGAGGACCGCCTCTTTTTCTTGCCGTGAGGCATTTTGCACTTTTTAAGCACTTTTTTGGTTTGTGAGGGACGCACGTCTGACTCGCTTCTCTGCTGATCGCAGACTCCGTGGAAACAATTTACTGTTCGCCAAAAGCAGAGAGTGTTGTTATCGATCATTAAACATTGTTTTTTTTTATGCAAGAATGAAAATGTGTGACTTTTAAGGACCTGGAGAGAAGTCAAAAAATGTTAAGAAAGTTGATGTCCAGATCGTCATTTTTTATAATTATAAATGGAAGTTGTTAATTGAGTCGATGCGGTTGTATTCATCCAGAAGCTGTCTTTATTATTTGATTTCGTTGAAAACCTGGTTTAGTGAAAATGTTCTCTGTTTGTAGGATCAGCATCGCTAGAATTAGCGATTATAAAACAACTCATTTACCAGTAACAAAAAAGTCATGCTTGAGCTTGAACAGCCTCCTACTTTGTGGATGTAAACAAAGTGGGATCATTCGAAAATCACGTTACGCATTCTCTCTACTCATCACACTCCATGCGGCCTCAATTTAGAACTGTCAAAGCGGAACCAATTTACTGTTTGAAAAATGATGCAAGAAGTGGCAAGTATTGTAATCGATCTATAATTTATTTTGTCAGGAATAAAAAAAATCGAGGGCGTCGAGCTTTTGAGGTATTCGAAGCCAACAAATTTTAAGATGAGAGTTGAAATCGAGATTGGCATAATTCGTCGCTAACATTTAAATAAGCGCTATGTCTCACGCAAAACCTATGCTTATGACGTTTTTTTAAATGTTAGCGACGAATTATCAATAACTATGAATGGCACCAACAAAATAATATTGAATAAACTTACTCCAATATCATCATTGCTTCTGATTCATAAAATTCCACCCACTTCTGACGCAATTGTTCGGCACGTGGAAAACAAAGGACTCTTTTGGCTGCTCATCGTCAAGTCTACGAATAAAAAAAGCGCGAAGCACTTAATATTTTAGCGAAAACTTTAAATCATCAGATCCAAAATGTTTCAAAACAAGGCACTCCAGCAGCAAAAAATATGTCACGCTTGAGCTTGAACATAGCCTTCTACTTTGCTTATGTTTACAGCTGGAGTGCAGTTGTATTGATGGGGAGCAGTGAGGACATTCCTAAATCACGTTACACATTCTGTCTTTTAAGCACCCAGGTACAAATATGTTGAAAAATAATAAAAATGTAATATTTTTATGCATTTTATGTTTTAGTTAAACATTGTTTTATGTTTTTCTCCATTTTTATTTATTTTCGATTATTTTTTTATAATTTTACAGACAATAGAACCAAAGCAAATTAATCGCAAATTTGTTGATCCCCTCGAAAACAATATTTTAGAAATGGTCAAGCTAGGACATGACTCCTGCAAGATAAAAAAAAGTCACGTATTCAACAAAAAACTACATTTTTTAATGACTGTAAGGCCGTTGCAAATATTTTTCAAAGTTTATTTCGCAAAAAAAAAACTCTGGCAACATATTGCGACATATGCGTGTAAAATGCATTTAAAACACTTTTTTCATCCAAATGTTGAAACCTTTACTTGTAATTTCAATTTTCAGGGGCCCCCCTTGACATTGCTCAGAATCGAGGGACTTAAAACTTCAAAACATATTAACAACGGTCTAACTTGAAAACGGTGCACTATATCGATTTTTCTGTAAAGCACTTTTCGATTGCAAATTTAATTTTACATCTAGAAATAGTGTCAAAATTGTAGATCATGCAGCAAGTTTGTACGTACGTAACTTAGTAGTAAATATTACTTTTCAATACAAGTGCTGAAAAGTCGTTTCAAGAATGACAGGAAATGTTAGTAGTTTTACAATGGAGTTTAAAAAATCTGCTTTTTTCAATATTTTTTAAAAACTGGCAACACTCATTGATTGACAAAAGTTGCTCAAAATGACCTCCTAAACACGAAAAAAAAATTAAAAAAAAAATTGGCAGTGGATGATTAATTCTAGATTAAATTTTCAAAACAACCTATCCGTCATGGGTTTCCTATGCGGATAGGACCTTTGAAAATTTAATCTGGAATTTAACAGTTAATTTATGGTTATTTTTTAATTTTAAAACTCAACTTCTCTTGTTTGATATTTTTCTTGTTTCATTTTTGGTATTTTGATTTGCATTTATCTTGTTTAGTTTATGCTTGTTTCTGGTAGTATTTGGCTTACTCTACCACTTGCTATCATTACCTTTTGCCTATCTTGTTTTTTTCATGTTTTTAAAGCAACTTTTTCATTTTTTTTGCACGTTTTTCACATTTTTCACTTTAAAATAAAACCATTATCATTCAAATTATTTTAAAATGCATAGAGGCATAGTCTGGGACAATACAAAAGTTACAGCATAACATACACAGTTTTTTTCCAATGCATTCTAAAGATTGAAAATTGGTTGAAAAATTTATTTTTGGAGAATTTTTAGATCGAAGCCCGTCTAGAGAAGGGGTTTGTATACATAGGAAAAATCTTTACCAAAAAGTATCAACACATGCAATGTACTATTTTGAACAACTTGTAGAAGGAATTTTGTAAAAAATATTATAAGCGAAGCAAAATTTATATTTATTGGAAAACTTGAAATCTTGACATTGACATTGATATCATTGACAGATAAAAATCACGATTGAACTACCCTTCCACGTTGAACCTGCAGTCTTCAGGGACTCCCCCAATTGGCACGCGATTTTTGGTGTCTATTTTCAGACAGCGCAATTGAACAATAGGTCAGCCAATCCACGTCGTTCCCTTTTAAGGCTCGCGTGGAACCCGCACACGTTCGTTCGCTCTCATAACTTTATTATTCCTGCTCCGGCAACAACCACGTGCGTGGGAGGTTGAATATCTAATAAATCTAGTTTTTCAAGGTCATCAACGCGCGCCCCCAACAATAAAGAACTTTCTCTCTTCTCTAAGCCTGGAGAGCCGACGATTCCCGCGGAGGCGATTTCGCGCGTCGAAACCCGTTCCGTCGCTCTTGACCTTACACACATCAAAGACACAATCGAAGACAATCAGCCCAGTTCACCCTGAACACAAAACAAAAAAAAATCATACGTGCTAATTTTAACACCCTCTCCTCTGTCGTTTCCTTCCAGATGACCCAAAGCCGTACCCGACGGCGGACACTTCGTGGGACGACTGCCGTGGTGGTGGTGGTGGCCTGCTGGCAGAGATCCCCCCAACGTCGACCGTTCCGGTTCACCAGCGGCAGCTGAGCGCTCCGGAAGCTACCGATTACTTCCTCAGCGACAAGTTGATCCCGTACCCCAAGGGTCAAGAGCAACCCCAGCGCAACACCAAGCTCGAGTACAAACCGTCCACGCGCACCGTCAGCTCCGAGGACAGCTGCTACTCCGAGGAGCGGTACATTTCGTCCTCCTCGGAAGACGACGAGGACGAGGACGAGCTCGACCTGGACGAGAACGACATCCGGGAGGAGTACCTGCGGCACCACAATCGCGCAGCTCAACGCCAGAAGCAGCAACCAAAGAGCGGAGGAGGAGGAGGACTGCTAAAGTCCGCCAGTTCGGTCGAGGTCATCGGAAGTGCGCTCGAGTCGACGGCGAGTGATCGACGGCGGAGCATCACCCAGCTGCAAAACACCCTCAACAAGGCCAAGTACCACCTGTCGTTTGATAAATGGAAGAGTCACCACGGGGGCAGCGGCAATCAGCAGCAGCAGCAGCAACAGCACCATCAGCTTCTGCACAGAACGTCTCTTCCGGCTACGGTCGCTGGTGGAGGCGCTGGCGGTAATGTCCTGACCGCGTCCGATCTCGTCAACAATAACAGCAACAACAGCAGGAATTCGATTCACGGTGAGTTGGTTTTTAAAGAGTTTTCTTAGAAATTTGCAATTTAATTGTTTATTTCTGACAAGGTTCTGTTAGTTTACAATTTTTAATTTAAATTTTTAACTTTTTGTATTGAAAAAATTTATTTTCATAATATTTTACTTTTTTCATAATATTTTTTTTAAGTACAGTCCAGACTCGATTATCCGAAGCCTCGATTATCTGAAGTTTCGATTATCCGAAGTTATGTATAGAACTTAGGATAATCGAATCATGACCAAAAAAAATATTTTTCTTACTCTTAACATCACATTCGAGTTTTGCAACCCAGTTTTAGTCATTTTTTTTATATATTCGATTGTCTTTTAAAAAAGGCATTTTTTCAATATGTTATCACCACCAAGGGGTAGGACAGTGAGTCATTTTGAGAAATCTTGAATAGAATTGAGTAACATTGAGCCACTCAGAATTTCTCAATCTTAATGTGAGTTCACAACCGACGTAACAAATTTTGACACTGACATTTGAAAGCGAGACAACTGACGTTGATAAATAATGCAAAACAAAATCAACTTGAAGCTGAAAAACCCCAACGAAACAGAAAGATAGGTTCAATTATTGAAAATTCCGTTAGATTCGGCGGATGCAAAGGCCGATTCATTGGGAAGGATGGTTCCGGAAGCAATCCTGAACAGTTTTGGGCGACGACCAGTAGAATGGTAGAATAATTCAGGCAGTTCCTTGTACTTTTTTTTTGATTCCGTGTCCGTGGAGGAAAGGAATTTTAGTGTCCAAGTTGGCACAAAAACAAATCTAACTATTTTCAGGTTCCAGCGACAGGACGTCAACTTGGACAAAACCCACAGGCCGCTTAAACTACCCCCGGAAGGCAATTTGATTTATAGAAGATTTATAGAAAATGACGCCATCAACAAACGGAACGTGGTCAAACCCCGGTCCAGCAAACATCTCCGATCGACATGGACATACTTTGATCTTGCGAAACAAAGGTGTACAATACGACACGGTAGCCAGGATTACGGTTGCCGATGTGATCGTCGATTTTGTGGACGTGGAATCGATGAGAAATTTCGTGCGCGGTACGAAGCATTTTATCCCGTTTCGACCAACCTGAAATCAACGATTCCTTGAACGGGATACGTTCGTAATGATTTGTTGCAGGTGATACGCGTAAAGTTTGGATTTATGGCGATGACTCCACCTCAGGAAGTGCTGAAAGCTCTGCTGGCCGGAATCCACCCAGCACAAACCGTTCCTTGAACGCGCCGAAGTCATCACCGGAAGTAATGATAGCATTAATTATGGCCAGACGAACGGGAAGGAAAAATAATATGAAAGAAAAACGAGGCCAAGTCAAAAAGTGCCTCGTGGCAATGACCGGAAAGGTCCTGATCGACATTAAGACTGCAAAAAGGAATTTTTCGCGACCAAGCGAATCGAATCCTTAACAGAAATAACTGGAAACGGGCTGACACGATGGACTGCCGGCGGAAGGATAAATATCTAGACTCGAGAAATGATCTACTAGATTTACTGGCCATCTTCGGTCGGACCCCCAGATGAACAGATGGCATTCCGAGTGTACGTTGAGGTGGATCTAAGCTTCAAAGCCAAAAAGAAATGGTAGACAATACGGAACAATCCGGCCAAACGTAGTGAAAACAATGCAAATTTCTGCCCATTTCTAAAATTTACCAATTTTTCTCCCCTAAACAGAGGGGTCTTGAAAAACTGGACTGGCTGTCAGGTGGCCCGATCGGTGCTGGCCACGATCGGATCGAGGAGGGCGATGATGGTGCGGATTAGATTTTGTGGAACCGGTTTCCGAAAGGAAGGCCATTACGAACACCTTCACCAGAACGACTACAAAAAGCTGAGCCAAGAGGACATTTGACGATGACTCAATCCAGCAATGACCGTTCTTCTGCAGCTTTACCCAAACATCAACCTCCACTAGCAAAATCATTCATCAATAAAGTTTTGTTCAGTTTCTTTTTTTCATCCCACTATTCCTCCGACTTAGGCCACTTACTGGCAGAATGTTTGATACTATAAGCAGCCCGTGTCAGGTTCTGGCCACCATGATAAGAACGCGAACGACATAAGAAAACAGATCCTTGACTCATCCAGGCGGGTGAGGACCCCTTTCAAAATGATTGCCACTTCGATATCCGGAAGCACGGCATCCGCCGCGGAACAACCGCCATATTCGAGTCGTAGTCAGGGGATCCCGAGGGTCTTCCTCGTCCGCCCATTCTGATGGGATTCCAAAAATGGTGCTAGGTCACTTTGGCACGACGAGGTCAGCAGCTTGACGGAACGGTCGTACGGTGACATTCAAAGAGCGTGAAGCTTGGCTAGGCCAGCAAACCAAAAACCACTTCGTTGTAAATGATCACGTGCTGCAACGGAGAAATCTTCCACCTTCCGCATCACAATCCGGAACATTTTTTTCGCAGCAAAAACCAAATCGAAAAAAAAATGCGGCAGCCTCTTGGGATGAAATAATTTTTTGCAATCACGCTGATCTGTCAAAACATCTATCCACAAATTCCGTAACCTGGTTTCCAATTACTCAGGAGAAAAAATGAGTAACATTGAGTAAGATTGAGTAACTTTGAGAAATTGAGTCACTCAGTTTCTCTCTGTCCTACCCCTTGATCACCACCATTTCAGCCGCCATCTTGGATTTAAAAATTCTAAATAAGTTTAGAGTATTTCATGGCTCGACTATCAAAAATAAGACAACGAATTTTTTTTTCGTGATGCGATTATCCGAAGTGGAATTTTTCTGAGGCCTTCAGATAATCGAGCCTGAACTGTACTCAAAAATTTAAAAAATTTCTTAAAATTTAAACTCTAAAAATTCATTAAAAACTCGGAATATTTGTTTTATAAATATCAAAAAAATTATCAATAAAATAAAAATTTGATGATTTTAAATTGCATGAGCATGAGCATGAGCATGGTTGACTGCCAAAGAGCTGCTACTCCGTTATTGACGGATCAGCTGAAGTAACACAATGAACCAACAGATGAGTAGTGGGAGCTAATCATCCTCACTGTATAACCCCTGAAGATCTCTGATGATTTTAAATTTCAGAAATTCTAAAAATATAAATTTAAAAAAAAAATAATTAAAAATGTCTCAAATTTCAAATTCCGGAGATTCTATAATTCCTAATTGAGAAAACTAAAAAAAATAACATGCTCAAACATTTAAAAAAAATAATCTTAAAATTAAAAAAATTATAAACATTTAAATTTACAAACTACAAAAATCTTAAATACAAATAGTCATAAAAATCAAAAAAAAAAGAAACGAATGTTAAAGAAATCTAAATTTAACAATAAATAAAAAAAAATTATGATTTTGAATTTCAGAAATTCTAATATTCCAAAATAAACATATAAAATTATAAATAAAATGAAAATTCAATTATCTTGAATTTCAGATATTCTAAAAATCTAAAATTAGGAAATTTTAAAATCAAAAATTCTAACATTTCAAAATTCAGAGATTTATTTTTTCAAAAACAAACAAACTTAAAAAAATAAAATCCAAAAAATAAAATTCGTGAGTATTCAAAACTTGAAAATTATAAAAAATCTAAAATACAAATATTTCTAAAAAATTGAAAATTCAAAAAAATAGACATGAATGTAAACAAATTCACAGTTAAAAAAATAAATAAAATTTCTTTGATTTTGAATATCTGAGATTAAAAAAATAGTTTAAAAAATTTAATTATTCAGAAAATTCAAATAGAAAACAAAACAAAAATAAATTTAATCAAACTCAGACATTTTGTATTTTTTTTTTAATGTAGGCCGTTGCAAATATTTTTCAAAGTTTATGTGCCCCCCCCCCCTGAAAAATCAGGAGGAAAAAATATTTTTTCGAAAAACTTCAAAATTTTAATGAAAATAGTGGTCAAATCGACTTAAAACAATCTAAAACGCATTTTCCTGCATTTATAATCGTATTAAGCATGTTTGGGCTAGATTAAAAGTATTTTGATTTTTTTTTTATGAAACTCCAATGTACAGCACAGCAAAAAATTTTTTTTTTGCAAAAATATAAATTTTCGTCAATACTTAGGTATTTTGGAAACTAATGATTGCAAAACATCTGGGCAGGTGTAAAATGCATTTTTAAATACTTTGTTCATTCAAATGTTAAAACCATGGCTCGTAAATTCAATGTTTAAACTTTTTTTTTGTTTGGGGGAGGGGGCTCAACTTAAAAATATTTGCAACAGCCTTACATATTTAAAAAAAATACATAAAAAGAAGACACAAAAGTAAAAAAAAAAAAAAAAAACAAAAATTCAATAATTTTGAATAAAAAAAAATTGAAAACCAAAAACATTAAAACTAATATTTTATAATTTACAAAATTCCAAAATTCTGAAAATTAACCCACCGGTATGCATGTTTTTTTGTACACACTTTGTAAGGCATTTGTATGAAACGCAAGAACACACGAAAGGTAAATAAATGAAAAATACATATATTCTCAAAACGTTAAACTATTTTTAATTTTTTTTTAAATAGTAGGAAAATTCAAAAATAAAAGATAAAAATCTTCAAAATCTTCAAGATTTAAAAAAAAACAATTAAATTTCAGAATTACGAAATATCTAGAATTTAATATTCCATAAATTATAAATTCTGAAATTCAAAAATATTGAAATATTTAAAAATCAAAATGCAAATATTCCAAAAATAAAAATATCTAAAATCTGAAATGTTGAAATTAAAAAAAAATTAAAAAAAATAAAATGCAAATTCCCGAAAATTTCAAAAACACAAAATTTAAATAACAAGAAAATTCCAAAAGTAAAGATACAAATCTAGTCTTATCGAACACAAGCGCAGCCAGTCCGAAGAAAGCATCCTGGAAGAACTTGTGGTTAGATTACGCCCCAAGTCCTTTCTTGTCAATATTAATAATTGCAGTACATGCGCGTTACCCCGCAAATGTATAGCAAAAATGTAAGCGGCCAGGCCTACTGCGTTGCATTAACCGCAGAGACAGATTCTGCGAACGGACCACATTTCACAGAATCAACAGGGGAGGAAGGATGCGTGGACATACCGTGCCAAACGCTCCGAATAAGTTAGTGTAAATTGGCAATTATTCATATTTTCAGGGGAAAAAAAGAAGATACAAATATTTAACAAATTTAAAACAAAAAAAATGTATTCAATGTTTTTTAATTCAAGAAATTCAAATGCAGAATTTTAAAATTAAACTCTACAATTCCAAAATTTAAAAATTCAAGGGATTAAAAATTAAATAAAAATAATAAACTGAATTTAAGATTGTTTGTATATTGCAATCTTTTCTTGGGAGGATTACGAAAAGAATGCACGACTTTTCTTGACCGCGCTTCTAAACAAATAATTTGATAAATTATTTCACAATTCCAGCACCCACAATGTCCAGCACAACGTCCTCTCCGGCGCATCCTGCCGTCGCCGCGGCGACCTCTTGCGGGCTCGTCACCTCGACAACGCTCGGCATGAGCCCCGGCTCGTCCGCCACCAGCCCTCCGTCGGCCGGGTCGTCCCCGTCGATCGCCTCGTCCGAGCCGTTTTCCCGCCTGTCGCGCTGGTTCTCGATCCGCCGTGGCTCCATGAACCAGTACGACGTCAAGGGAAGCAGCGGCGGCTCGACCGGTTCGGCGGTGACGACGGGTTTGGGTGGCAAGGAGAACCGCCGGAACAGCATCGACCACGTGGACTCGACCAACGGGGGGTACGGAAGTGCTGCCAAGTTTGACGGTGGCAAGCTGGCCATGGGTAAGGTGCTGGAAGCGGAGGAGGATCCGCTGCAGCTGGCGCTGGAAAGTTTCGCGATGACTCGGGGACCGGGAGTGGCGGCGGAGAGGAGACACGTTCCGGTGGCGCTGCCACCGGCTCCGACCGGGCTGTCTCAGCAGGAGCTCAAGCGGAGGTTGATCGTGGCCGCGATCGTGCACAGCGAGAACTCGTACGTGGCCTCGCTGCAGCGGCTAGTTAATGTGAGTGCGGGATTTTGGAGATGTTGTGGAGAATGTTTAATGATCATTTGTTTTCTTCCCTTTTCCCAGGAGTACAAACGACCCCTCGAGGAGAGCAGTCCGCCCATCCTGAACCCGTCCAAAACCGCAACCCTGTTCCACCGACTGCCGGAGATTCTCCAACTGCACACCCTGTTCCGGATATCGCTCGCCGATTACATCCAGAGCTGGGACACGGAAGAGAAGATCGGCGACGTGTTCGTCGCGACCTTCAGCAAATCGCTCGTCCTCGAGGTGTACAGTGGTTTCATCAACAACTTCTCCATCGCCATGGACCTGGCCAAGGTGGAAGCGAAGCGCAAATCCGCCCTGTCGGACTTCTTCAAGGTCAAACAGATCAGCGCCCACGACCGACTCTCGTTCTTCGGCCTAATGGTGAAACCCGTCCAGCGGTTTCCCCAGTTCATCCTCTTCCTCCAAGATCTGCTCAAATACACGCCCCAAGGTCACCACGACCGGATGTCCCTCCAGCTGGCCCTAACCCAGCTGGAATCCCTCGCCGAGATGCTCAACGAACGAAAGCGCGAAGCCGAGCAGTTCCAGGCGTTCAAGGAAATGCTCGAAAACATCAGTGGCACGTTCAACATCCGGTCGCTGGTGTCGGGCGGCGGCGCCGACAACACCATCAACAGCACCAACACGCGGTACCTGCTCCGGGAGGACAACGTCACCCAGCTCGAGTTCAACCAGTCCGGTTTCATAGTGAAGAGCAAAAACGGCGACTGCTGCTGCTCAACGACAAGGTGCTGTGCGTTTCGGTGGCCCCCAAGCAGAGCCACGAGTTTGGCTCGTCCGAGAAGCTCACCTTCAAGTGGATGCACCCGGTGCAGGACGTCGAGATTGTGGACAACAACCAGTCGATCACGCTGTCGCGGATATTGACCGCTGGTGAGTTTTAAGCTTCTTCTTTCGCAGTTTGAATTGCAAACACATTTATTCGGATAAAATTACTGAAATTAGAAATTACTGAAATTCAGATGGTTGACTATCAAAACCAAAATCTACAGCAGTTCAAAATGTTAAAGAAAACACAAGAAAAGAGGCAAATGAGGCGGGCCCTTGCCGTCATTTACAGCCATCGAGAGTGTCACCAATCGATTTCTCGTGATTTTTTACATAAAATAAGATACTTTAGAAGTGCGGCAAACTACGGCAGATATTCGATAAAAAAAAAACACCCTAAAAAAGGCTAAATGGGGTAAAATGGACCGCTTCCCGTCATTTGCCGTTAATAAGAGTATCACCAATCGATTCCTCGTATTTTTTCATTAAAAATGATACTTTTGATAGGCAGAAACTGGCGACAACAAAAGATCCGTTTTTCACCCGTTTTTGCCCACTGTGCATTTCTTGTACTTCAAATTCGGGTTTAGTGACCTAAAATAATCATATTTTCATTATTGGTAATATGGGTTTCAAATTTCAAATGGATTTTCACTATTTTACATTTTAAACATTCACCGAATACCGTATTTTTTAAATACATACTATTTTTTATAATCAGCAATTTAGATATCAAATTTCGCGGGACCATCCATAAACCACGTGGACACTTTAGGGGGTATGGCGATTGTCCACGATCCATACAAAAAGTTTTTGTATGGACAATTGTCCACGAGGGGGCTGAGATTTCAAAAAGTGTCCACGTGGTTTGTGGATGGTCCCTACCAAATTTTGCGAGATTACACTTCCTAAGACATTTTTATGTTTACAAAATAGACAAAATACCGTTTATTTTTAAATTCTAAAATTTTGTTATTGATTTTGAACGACAGTTTTTACAACACAATACAAAAAAACGCAAAAATATACGCACGCAGAAAAAAGTTTTGTAGAATCAGCCTGTACGAGGTTTGAATCAACAAAAATTTTGTTGAATATAATCAACGCCGATTTTGCGTTGAAACAAACCTTGATTCCACAAAAGTCTTTTGTTGTTTTGAAAAAGCTGCTTTGAGGTTTAGCGTTGATTCAACAAAAAATATGATTTTCAAATCAACAAAACGTTTTGTTGATTCAAATATGCCTTATTTTTCTACGTGCGGTATTATGTAAAAAAACGCAACATTTGATATCTGTAACAACTTTTCAATAGGGCGAAACCCTCAGATGTAAACAAACTGAGTTTTTGTCAGAATCATATAAAGCGAACAAAACTGATTCTAAAACATTCTCCATCATCACAAAATTCCGAGAATACGTAGTTTTACAAGCAAAAAACAAAAGGGCTAATCAACAACATCAATCAAAACAAACCAAATTGAGTTTCCGCCCTTGTGTTTTCATCCAATCACGAAGGGCGAATGTAGTGTTTTCTGCAAGTTCCGACGTATATTTAGAAACACTAAATTTTCGTTATAATTTAGTGAATTTTAACCTGACAATCCTCAAAATGGATCAAAATGTATGTTTTTGATGTCTCTGACCACAATTCCACAACAAACACAGATTTGTATGATCCTAAATACATAACTTTTTAATTTCAATTATTGTAGTATCGGATCTGGTCTGGATTCACAATCTAGATATGAAGGTCCATAATTTACAGGTTCTTGGGACATCCGGGGACTCTGGGTCGAGCAGTTGCAGGACAAAAAGTTAGTGTAGGGAGGTTTAGGAGGAATGCCGTACAAAATCATCGCCTCCGTAACCATCGAAGCTAAGCAAAGATTGAGAAGGCAGGATGGTGTCGCGGGGTGGCCTAGTCGTCAGGTGCCATGTCTCCCACTTCCGGCGGGGACACCCCAAGGAACGTCACTTCAATATAGACCACATCGTCAAACCAGCTTGCTACTTACGGTGTATCCTAGCTCAACGAGTCTTGGCCTGAACCGGACTCCTTATGAAGTCTTTCTAGACCAATTTTTTATCACTGAGGTTGCAAATATCACTGTATTATCACTGACTGTAACGTTTCACAATGATAAAAAAGTTGTTTCACCACTTAAAAAAAAACCCGAAAAGTGAACAAAAACCAAAAGGGCGAATATGTTGTTTACTTTTGCTTTGTGGCGTAACCTGACAGGCTAAACCGTTGTTTTGGTTGAGTGGGTGGCGAATACGGTGGGGCGAAAATGGAGGTAGCTCTTCAAAAAGGCGTAATTTGTTTTTCTCAATTTTTAAAAGCAAAAACACCTTAATTAATTTCAAATTGCTCTCTATGATGAAATTATTGCTATTTTCTATTACGTTTTGAAAAAAAATATGGTTTTCATGCTTTTTTGTGGAAATAGGAATTGATCGGAATTGCAAAATTTTGAATGTTGATTTTCCCGAAACGGCAGGATCGTAGGTTTCGCCCTTTTGAAATGTTGTTACTGATATAGAGCAATTCTCCACGAAATCGGTATTTTTTTTTAATTTTAATTTTAATATTTTTTAATCCGACTGAAACTTTTTTGGTGCCTTCGGTATGCCCAAAAAAGCCATTTTGCATCATTAGATTCTCCATATAATTTTCCATACAAATTTGGCAGCTGTCCATACAAAAATGATGTATGAAAATTCAAAAATATGTATCTTTTGGAGGAATTTTTTGATCGATTTGGTGTCTTCGGCAAAGTTGTAGGTATGGATATGGACTACACTGAAAAAAAATAATACACGGTAAAAAATTTTTTGGTGGTTTTTTATTTAACTTTTTCTTGCTAAAACTTGATTTGCAAAAAACACTATTTTTATTTTTTATTTTTTTATATGTTTTAGAGGACATCAAATGCCAACTTTTCAGAAATTTGCAATCAAAAAGTACTTTAGTGAAATTTTGATAAAGTGCACCGTTTTCAAGTTACGGCCATTTTTAGGTGAGTTTTTTGAAAATAATCGCAGTTTTTCATTTTTTTAAATTAGTGCGCATGTTTGCTCACTTTTGAAAAAAATATTTTTGGAAAGCTGAGAAAATTCTCTATATTTTGTTTTTTGGAACTTCGTTGACACGACCCTTAGTTGCTGAGATATTGCCATGCAAGTGTTTAAAAACAGGAAAATTGATGTTTTCTAAGTCTCACCCAAACAACCCACCTTTTTCTAATGTCGATATCTCAGCAACTAATAGTCCGATTTGCAATGTTAAAATATGAAACATTCGAGAAATTTTCCGATCTTTTCGAAAAAAATACTTTTAAAAATTTTAAATCAAGACTAACATTTTAAAAGGGCAAAAAGATCAATATTACGCCCTTTTGAAATGTCTGTCTTGGTTTAAAAAAATTTAAAATATTTTTTTCGAAGAGGTCGGAAAATTTCACGAATGTTTCATATTTTAACATTGTAAATCGGACCATTAGTTGATATAAATTTCTTAATTTTAAAATTTTTGATATCGTTTTACACCTTCACTAGCGTGGTTCACGTTTCTATGAAAAAGACAAAAGTTGTTATTTTGTCTTGCATCAACCGGAATTTCGTTCTTTTATGTCCCCAGAAGCACTCCTGAAAATTTGAGCCCATTTGGTAAGGTCTAGGAGCTCCAGTTTTAATTTGAAATTTATATGGGATTTTGATTTATTTTCCATGGGAAACTATCTTTTTTTACATTGTATTAGGAATTTTTTTTTATAAATCGATGAAATGACTTGATTCTTATAGTAGGAGATAGGTTTTGAACTGGGGAACAACTTTGTAGAACATACCAACAAACTAGGAAGTGACCCTTTAAAGATACAGATACTTTTAGATGGTGGCTTTTGAAGGGGCCAGCCACCATCTAAAAGTATCTGTATCTTTAAAGGGTCACTTCCTAGCTTGCTGGTATGTTCTACAAAGTTGTTCCCCAGTTCAAAACCTATCTCCTACTATAAGAATCAAGTCATTTCATCGATTTATAAAAAAAAATTCCTAATACAATGTAAAAAAAGATAGTTTCCCATGGAAAATAAATCAAAATCCCATATAAATTTCAAATTAAAACTGGAGCTCCTAGACCTTACCAAATGGGCTCAAATTTTCAGGAGTGCTTCTGGGGACATAAAAGAACGAAATTCCGGTTGATGCAAGACAAAATAACAACTTTTGTCTTTTTCATAGAAACGTGAACCACGCTAACCTTCACCCTTCAAGTTCGGTCCGAAAAATAAGGTGACAATTTTTTTTCAGAAAAAAAACTTATTTTTTATGGAAATAAAAGAATTTTCCAGCGTTCATAATCATATTGAGCATGTCAAAACAACAGTTAATTTAATCTGCATTCAAAATATTAATACCTTAAAAAAAATCTAAAATTCAAACATCCAAAGATTTTGAAATTTAAGTTCAAAAAATTTTAAAATTCGAAAATTCTAAATTTGCAAAGTTCAGCACATCTAATTCAAATATTTGATTATGCTACTGTTCAAAAAATCTAAGAAATTATAATTTCAATACAATAAAAAAAAAAACCAATAACTCAAATATTCTTCGATTAAAGTTTAAATTTTGTTTCGTTTTTTCAATCTTTATTTTTTTTAGTTCCTGAGGCCATTGCAAATATTTTTCAAAGCTAATATGTTCAAGCTTTTAAGTGCTCTAAAAACTGCTGTATCTATTCAGACTGTCGTCCCGATTCGCCCCAATTGACGTTCTATACACATATTCGACAGCTTCATCAGGAGAATTATTTTTAGTTCCTATACCATTCTATCATACTGATAACACAACTCGACATGTTGGAAGTTGATGTCAGTAAACGCCTCAGTTTCATCAAGGTATGACAGATTTGGGCTCCCTGAACACGCTCCAATTGACGGAATTAAATTGTAGTGGAATCCCTGCTAATAAATGAAATTATAAATTTGGGAACAAATTCTATGGAATTCTCTTAAGCAACCATGCACATCCACGTTTATCTATGGGGGTAGCAAAAATAAGGGGATGCGCATGGTTGTTAAACTTGATCCCATAGCAAATTTACAATTTTATTTACTTACAGAGAATTTACTAAAATTCAATTTTGTTGATTGGAGCGTGTTCAGGGAGCTTAAATCTATCATACCGTTAACTGACATCAACTTCAAAAATGTCGAGCTGTGTAATAATACTTTTTACGCGCCCTTGCACTGACGAGAGAAATGTTCACTCGTTTCCGTACATGCAAGACCAAGCAATTCTTTGCCCTTGGGGAGCTGATGATAAAGTACACAAAAACAAAGTTAATATTGCTGACGGGTGTATGATTTTCGCCTCCCAACCCATGTCCTAACCTCCCTTCCCCTTCCAGGCATGAAGCGCGGCAACAGTCTCAAGTCCAACTCGAGCTTCGACTCGCCCCACATCGGTCCCGGTGGCCTTCCCGGCGCCTCCACCACCTGCAACTCCACCATGAACAGCTCGTTCGGTGGCGCGACACTGCCCGGCGCCGCCGGCTCCGACGCGGACAACCTGTGCGGCGAGATGAATAACCTGATGCACGACTACGAGGTCATGTCGCGCATCAACGATCTAGTGGGCACGCTCAAGGGCACGTACCGGGAGATCAACCTGGGCGTCACCAAGTCCATCCTGGCGGACATTCAGGCGTCGATACAGGTAAGCGGGTGCTTCTGGAAGTTGATTTGAGCTTGAAGCTTAACAGTGATTTTTCAAAACAGCGAAAGGACGAAGAAATTTCCTGGGTGGACTCGTGCTGCCTGCAGCTGGTGCTCAAGAACGCCGCCAAGGGCGGCAAGGAGGACGTCACGTACACATTCCAGATCGAGAACCCGGTCGTCAAGAAGGACTGGATTACGGAGCTGCGGCTGGCGCAGCTCGCGCTCGATCCGAACAACTCGCCGGCGTGGCAGATCGGTGCCGAGCACGAGCAGCGCTACTCGCTCGCCAAGATGCCCCTGTTCGTGAAGGCCTATCCGGCGTACAAGTCGCAGCATCAAACCGAGGTGAGTCAAAATAGTCAGTCGAGGTCTGAAATTCATGACGAAAACCCATAGTCATACTGCAGTTCAGCACGCATTTAATCCAATTTTGTTTCAACTTCATCCTGAACACTAGTACCATCCATTGCATGACTCGACAACTTTCTCGCTTCCAGGTCTGCTGCGGTTGTTACTTCTCGTCGAACCTGGCATCGGGCATGGCGGCGGCGGCCGCTCGGCACGGTCCCCGGCCCTCCTCGCGGAAGCGCTCCAAGCACTCGAACACGCTGTGGATCTGCTCGAGCGACAAGATCAACAGCCATCTGACGATTTTGGCGCACAACTCGGCCCAGCATCAGAGCAATGGGGGATTCGGGGAGGTGGCGCGGTTCAGCTTGGCGGAGACCATTGTGACGTGTATGGAGTACGTGAAAGAGGGCGGGTTGATGAGCGGGGACGATGTGGGCGCGGATAGCGTGTGGATGGGGACGAACAACCACCGGGTGTTGGTGTACTCGGCGAGCTATCCGATTAATGATGAGCAGCTGGTGAACTTGTCGCTGCCGGGGGTTCCTAGTCAGATATTGTACTTTAACGAGCGGGTGTTTGTGGGCATGACGAACGGGAGCGTGCTGGTGTTTGGGAAGACGGCGCTGGGGATTTGGAGCTTGAACAGTCCGAAGATTTTGGCGGTGCAGAGCGAGCCGATCAGCAGTTTGCTGGCGATAAATGCGAGTGTTTACTTTGCGGCGGGGAAGCACGTTCATGTGATAAACGGGCGGAGTTGCGAGGTGGAGAAGAGTTTCCACGTGAAGCACACGACGGTGGGGAATGTGAGTGCGAGTGTGAATTTGCTGGCGCATTCCGGGATCGGGTTGTGGATCTCGCTGAAGAATTCGAGCATTATCTGTCTGTACCACACGGAGACGTTCAAGCACCTGCAGGACATCAACATTGCGTCGAACGTGCTGCGGGTGACGTCGTCGCACCAGAACCCGTCGCGCGAGTCCAGCTCGACGGCGATCCAGGTGACGGCGCTGATGGCCGCGAAGGGAATGCTGTGGGTGGGTACGAACGTGGGAATTACGTTGACGATCCCGCTGCCACGGTTGGAGGGCGTTCCGATCATTAGCGGAGGGTGAACATTTCGTACCACGCGCATCTTGGGCCGGTGACGTTCCTGTTGCCGCTGGTGACGCGGTCGTACCATGCGTTGGCGCCGGAGTCGGCGGTGAAGGCCGCTGGGGATGTTTTGGATGGAAAAGGTGTGGTTGAGGCGAAGGAAACTGTGGAGAAGAGCGCGGAAGATGCGGAGAAGGGTAAGGAGGTCACTGCGAGTGCGCTGAAGCAACAAATTTGCTCTAGTCCGGTGATTCTCCGGCGGAAGAAACCCGCTCCGATGGACGCTGGGCGGATGGCAAAGACGTTGCCGCGAAATCTGCGAACCAGCAGCGGTGCCTTCTCTCCGTCGATCCACTCGACGCTGTCCTCTTCGTCGCAGTACTCGGACCAGGGTTGCGACGTGTACGGCCTGTACAGCGACCTGATCTTCGTCAAGGAGGACATCGAGAACGGAGAAGACCGGAACATCCTCGACCCGAACTACGACTACCTGCGGCGGAGCGATCCGGACATTGCCGCGATCCCGGCCAAGGTGTCCACCCTTGATCGCCGCCTCCGGATGAAGGTGAGCCGACCACGCTCCCTGGACCTGTCCAACTGGTCGATGGAGTCGCGCTCCTCCAGCGTGTACACCTCGTCCGGCAGTGACGAAAACGTGGGCAGCCGCAGCGGCAGCAAGAACGTGTCCCGCAACAGCTCCAGCGCCAGCCACAAGATGAACGCGTCCGACCTGGAGCACATCAACGAGAACGAAGTAACGCCCCACCCCAAGTCGGAACTCACCGTCCCCGCGTCGGCGGCGGCCCCACCCTCCAAAGAACCCGCCGAACCGGCGGAAAAGTTCCCCACCCACACCGGCAAGCGGAAAAAGACCACCTCAAGCAGCGCCAACGGAACGACCAACGCAGCTGGCGGCGGCAGTGGCGAAAACGGTTCCGCACGCCGCACCATCCTCACCCTGACCGGCGGCCGCGGCTACGTCAACTGGCGGCACATTTGGGAGCGCGCCGACGGCGCCGCGAAATCCGCCACCAACTCGCCCCAGAACCACCACCAGCGAACCGGCTCCACGACGTCGCTGGCAGGGCTCGGCCAAACCAACTCGACGGACGCCCACGTGCTCATCTGGGAGAAGAAGCTCTGAGTAAGAAGGTAAACAAAAACAAGTGGGTTGGCCTACTGCGATCGTCTTGAGAAAGGAAAAGTGAAAGAGTGTCACGTGACGTGGAGCGTCACGACGCACTTGATTTATCCCAGTGTAAAACCTTATAGGTGAAAAACAAAACAAACTTTTTTAAGAGAGAGAAAAAAACAATGTGATATAAAAAAATGTTCGTCGACGTCGTCACAGCCAACCAAACTCCTTCCGCACCGGATCCGGAAGTTAGTGCTTTTCCACACTCACTCACTCACACACAACACAGAAAGATTTGGAGAAACCCTTAAAAAGTGTATAAATATTTGTTTTTTAATACTAAAATATTTGTCAAAATTGGCTAACCGCGCAAGCAAAGCATTATTCAAACAAAGAGATTTGTTAGTTGTATAAAGAGAGAAAGGGTAACCATTAAAAAAAACCTAAAATATATCAAAAATATCAAAGAGAGGTTATGTAGGCAAACAAAAAAAGAGATCATGAATTTAAACGTTTCTTCCACAAAATTCTCACCCAACGGTGTCTTTTTTATCAGCGATAAGATGTATTTATTGTTACTTTGTAACTTCGAATAGTTCTACAACACACAAAAAAACTCACAGCCAAAAGATTTCCACACAAACAAACTTTCCCCCTTGCCCCAAACTTAAAAACAACAAAAAACCTAAAGTCTAGAAACTGCAAATAATAGTTTAACGATTTAATTTCGCAACGAAACACGCTGAAGAATTCCTCACCAGCAACAGCGATGCGGCAATCTTTCAAACTCGAAGAGAGAAAAATTGTGGTGCCGGGTTCAGCTATTTCTCCCTCGAGCAAACATTTTCCAGTAGCGTTTAAGTTGTGTTTAGAGTTTAGTACAAAACAGAGAAGAAAAAAACGTTGAAAAAAAGCTAAAATATTTAGTTTAGGTTTGTACAGGGTCGTAACAACACACACACACACACTATTGCTGAGAAGATTGAATTGTTTGCAGGCGAGTCTGAATTGTCGAGGAATTTGTACAGAGTTAAGCACGTTTCGTTTAGAATTAAGCTAGTTATCATTATTGCGCTATTTCTACTTGGTAATTTTTCCTTCCTTTCCTCTTCGAACACATTTTTGTTATCACTCGAATACATTTTCACATTTCAAAAATCTCGTTGATTTCCTTCATTCTGACTCATCTTGTAACATAAGCAAGTGCTCTAAACTCATCGCCATTCCCCGTGACAACTTATTTTGCACCAATCTCATCCGAAAAAAAAAAAATCAAACGCATTCTCAATGGCGCTCATGCAGTCTCATAACCGAAAATTTTACAGAACAAACAAACATGTTAATAACAAAAAGTAAACACACAGCAAATTCACTGGTAACTATTTGTAAAAAGCGAAAATAAGAAAACAAAACAAAAAGAAGATTGAACGTCTTTTTACTGTTGTAACAGGAGAAGATATATCACAAGCATCCTTTATTTCTATTTACTCAAAGTCTGTTGCATCAGAGAATGTGAATGTTGCATTGTGCATGGAAAAGCTGCTCGTTGATTGAATTTCTGCTTTGTATTACAGAAGAGTTTTGCATTGAAAGTTGAATCTTTGCAGGTAAGTACTGAGCTGGGATCGGAAAATCAGTCTGATGCAGACTCGATTATCACACTGACCTACAAAAATTGAGTAAAATTTCTGCGCAGGTTCAACTCTAGGCTTTTCTCCAAAGTTTATATGGAGAATTATTGCGGTTTGTCGCTGTTGCATACAAGCAAAAAATTGAATGGAATATGTGGGAGTAGCGAACAGCACTTTGGAAAAAAACCATTCGGCCCTGTCTAAATACTGCCACTTTTGAGCCATAGAAATATATGGATAAACATTTTCCGCCAAGTTATGATTTTTTTGGAAAAAATAAAAATTTTGGTAAAAAAAAATCCAACAGTTTTTAATGTAATATTTCATTTGAACTCGAAAAGTACTTCAAAGATTTTTTGATGAAGTGCACCGTTTTCAAGATAAAACCACTTAAAGTTTAATTTTAACTGAAAAGTTTCCTTTTGTGGATTTAAAAGAAAAACTGTCCATTCCTGAAAATATTTTTTCGAATAGTTCAGAAAATTTCCAGCAAAAATTGCCTAAGAGAAATTGAGATTGACCTCTGGTTGCTAAAATACAGCGAATAAAAAATAGTAAATCCTGGAGATTTTCCCTATGACCAAATAAGCTATTTTGCGTCATTGGTTTACCCATACAAGTCTCCATACAATTTTGGCTGCTGTCCATACAAAAATGGTATGTAAACATTCAAACAGCTGTAACTTTTGAGTGAATTTCCTGATCAATTTCGTGTCTTCGGCAAAGTTGTAAGTATTGTTGAGGACTATTGAGAAAAAAATAGGTACAGGGAAAAAAATGCAGATTTTTTAATCAACTTTTTTTTCACTGGAACTCAATTTCCCAAAATAAGTATTATTTTATTTTCGAGATTTTTTGATATGCTTGAGGGGACAAAAATCCGCAACTTTTGAGCCATAGAGAAACATGGTCAAAAAATCTGCCGCCGAGTTATGAATTTTTGAAAAAAATAGTGATTTTTGGAAAAAATCGAAGTTTCATGCAAAAACAAATTTGACATTATTTTTAATGCAAAATTGAATTTGCAATCAAAAATTACTTTACAGATTTTTTGAAAAAGGGCTCCGTTTTCAAGATATAGCCACCGAAAGTTTGATTTTAGCGTTATTGCAGTTTTTCAATTTTTAAAAATAGTGACCATGAGTGACCGATTCTGAAAATATTTTTTTTGAAAAGTTCAGAAAATTTGCTACAAAATTGTCTAAGAAACATTGAAGATTGGACCTCGGGTTGCTCAGATAGAGCCGCTTTAAAAAAAAAGAAACGCGAAAATTGAAGTTTTCTTAATCTCACCAAAATAACCCACCAATTTCTAATGACCATATCTCAGCAAATAATGGTCTGATTTTCAATTTTAATACATGAAACATTCGTGAAATTTTCCGATCTTTCGAAAAAAATATTTTGAAATTTTTTAAATCAAGACTAGCATTTTAAAAGGGCCAAACATTGAATATTACGCCCATTAAAAATGCTAGTCTTAATTTCAAAATTTTCAAACATTGAAAATCGAACCATTAGTTGCTGAGATATCGTCATTAGAAAATGGCGGGTTGTTTTGGTGAGATTTAGAAAACTTAAATTTTCGTGTTTCTTTTTCTTAAAGCGGTTCTATCTAAGCAACCCAAGGTCCAATCTTCAATGTCTCTTAGACAATTTCAAAGAAAATTTTCTGAACTTTTCAAAAAAAATATTTTAAGAAATGGTCACTCATGGTCACTATTTTTTAAAAATTGAAAAACTGCAAATATTTCGCTAAAATCAAACTTTCGGTGTGAATCTACTTATGTGAAGTACTTTTCGATTGCAAATTCAATTTTGCATTAAAAAATAGTGTCAAACTTGTTTTTGCATGAAACTTTGATTTTTTCCAAGAATCACTATTTTTTTTCAAAAATTCATAACTCGGCGGCAGATTTTTTTACCATGTTTCTCTATGGCTCAAAAGTTGCGGATTTAGTTTTAGTGAAAAGAAGTTGATTAAAAAATCTGCAATTTTTTTTTTTCGTGTACCTATTTTTTTCTCAATAGTCCTCAACAATACCTACAACTTTGCCCAAGACACCAATATGATCAGAAAATTCACTCAAAATAGCTAATTTGGTTTGAGTCAAATAAAAAAAAATACAAAAAAAAAAATGGTTGAAATCGGCCGATTTCGTAGAGAGTTGCTCAAATGCAAATAATGTTGTATGGAACTCGTTGCAAAACTCCACTTTTTCAGAACTCGTTGTATTTATCCAATGAGGACAAAGGACTCGTGCTGAAAAATCTTATTTTTGCAACTTGTTGAAAATATTATTTTGTTTGTGATTTTTTTTTCTAACCATACACACCAAATTGCTTCGCTGAAATTCAGTAAAGTATCACTGAATTTTCATCAACTGAAGATCAGTAAACTCGATTTGTTACGAAGGGGAGGGAGGGGGTAAAAAATCCCAAATTTCGCGTTACGTTATAAAAGAACGCTCCCTTGGCAGCATCCAAACAGTAAGACATAAGTAGGGCTAGTGATTTTTTACGGTAAAAAAATGAAATTACGCGGCATGTCAATTTCAAAACGTTAGAATTTCACGGAATTTTTTGTTGTATAGTTTAGAAATAATTGAGTATAGGAATGTTACTCAAAAAGTTAGTTATTTGAAAAAAAGAACATCCTAATCAAAAACTTCACTAATAGTAGAATCAGTAAAATAAAAAAAAATCAACCGTGGTGGTTTTGATCATAATAAAAAATAGAGTATTTCAAAAATGTAAAGGAAAAATTCAATTTATAACGGCTTTTCTAACATTTGTAATTGAATTTTTTATAAGTTAAGGAATGATTGCCAAATTGATCGAATTGAATAGAAAAACCTTACTCAATCCACCTTTAGGTGGTTGGTGCCTTCCTCACATATTTTGATCAAAATATTTGAAATCCGGCCTCAAAAAAGTTCAATGAAAACACTAAAGTACTTATAACTTTAGATAGGATTGTCAGATCTTTAATCTTTTTGACTTGTTCGAAAGGTCTTTTGATTATCTATCAAACGATAGGTCGCATGATAGATTCGGACAACTTTTTCATCAAAATATTTGAGATCCGGCCTCAAAAAAGTATATAAATAGCACTTAAGTGCTCATAAATTTTGATGGGGTTGTCAGATCATCAATATTTTGAACGCGTTGGAAAGGTCTTTCAAATACCTTTTAAACAATATATAGCATGACGAGTTTTCTTACAAAAGCCACCCTTTTTACAATATTTGAAACTCTAGCCAAACGGTCCAAATCGTTTCAGCCAGTCCGGAGATAATCGTGTGCATATTTTTCGGTGCACACGCACAGACATTTGTTCAGAATTTGATTCTGAGTCGATAGGTATACGTGAAGGTGGGTCTACGAGGTCAAATAAAGAAGTTCATTTTTCGAGTGATTTTATAGCCTTTCCTCATTGAGGTGAGGAAGGTAAAAACTACATTTATGACCAAAATATATTTTTTTAAACAACTGTTGTCAAACGAACGGGGTCACTTTTTGTTTGACACCCCTTTTACACGGAGCTCACACGCACTACCAAACGTTTGTTTTGAAAGTGTGCGTGAGCGCCGTGTAAAAAGTGACAGTTCGTCACTTTTTAGTTTGACTTTGACCAACCAACGGGGTACAAACAAAAAAAGTGTCCAACGAAAAAGTAACCAATCACCGGGGGTTGAGTGTATTTACCCAACTTGTTTGCAACGTGATTTTTTTACGCATGATTTATGATTTATGGGTCATTTCGCGCCAAATGTACACAAAAAAGTACACATTCGAAATCGACTTTTTCTGATCAAGCTCAAATTTGGTGGAGCTATTGATACAATCAAAACATGTACGAATCCCGATTTTGAACCAAATTAGATCACCCTTGAGTCAGGGGTACAAAAAAAGATTCAAAAAGCAAAAACTGAAAATTTATTGGACCTTTTCAAAAAAAATCCAGATTTGTAACTTCAACTTAAAGTGATAAAAGATTTTCGTTAATTTATGTAACAAATCTGCATGGATAAATTGTACGAAAATTTGTATGGACAGATATTTTTTTTTTGTTTTGCCACTGAGAAGACCCCTCAGTTTTAGCCAAAAATGTCAATCAAACCATCCACTTTAACGACCCGCAGGTCTTTTGTGGTCTCTATTGAAAGTTTCTGCTCGAACCTAGGAGTCCAAAGGTGCCAAATATGATTATACAAAGGTAAATAAACAAAAATCAGGGTAACTTTTGTAGATATTTCATTAATGTTTATTTTTCTGTCATCCACAGATTGATGCATCACACATTTTTTTAATGATTTTTCGATAAGTTTTAAACCAGCTCTGAAAGCAAATTTCTACCGCCCAATTTTTACTTATAAATCTCGTTCATAATATCTAATGTAACCTTTTGTATCATTTTTTTGTATCAAATAAACACAACCAACACAGGGTGTGTTCATCTTCAACATCGTGCAGTGGACCCCGGTCAAGTACCTCGGCTACTCGTACCCGCTGTGGGCGCACGCGTTCGGCTGGTTCACCGCCCTGTCCTCGATGCTGTGCATCCCCGGCTACATGATCTGGCTGTGGAGAAACACCCCCGGCGATAAGGCCAACGTGAGTTTCTTCATTATTTATTTTGTGATATTTACCTCATATTTATTTTCAATCTACAGAAAATCCGACTGATTGTCAGAATCGAGGACAGCGTCGCCCAGCTGCGGGAGAGAATGCAAGCTGACCAGGAAAAGGCCATGGAACTGTAAATCCGCCGCAGCGGCTCGAGCCCGCCCCGAAAATTCCAACCAACCAAACCAAACCATCTCTCCTAATACTGCAATACTGCGAGCTTAAGTCAAAACAACTCAACTATTCACACACCTTCAGTAACGACTTGTGCACACGAGTGAGAACGAGCGAGCGAGCGAGATAAACCGGAAATGCTGAAACAAACCCCTTTTTGACCCCAACTTGTTTTCCTTCGAGCGAATCCTCCTCTCATCCAGTTTCGGTCCATAGCGTAATGTGACGATTTAATAGCTCTAGCGCCCTAAAGTAACTGTAACTGTAACGGTAGACGATATTTTTTGTTGCATAAATGTTAATAATTGTTAGAGAAAAGTAAAAACAAATCGAGGTTTAATTTATTCAGTAATTATTTTACTAACCAATAGGACACTCCGGATTCGATTTTCAGCCCCCACACACAAACAAACAAACCAACAAAATCACATTTTAAGCTATTTTATTATCGTTAGAGAAGAATACTTTAAATAAATCTATTAAATGGTAGACTACATTAAAGCACCTAGTTTTCGCTTACCTTTAGTTAAGTGTATGTATCTTGAGCACATTCTAGCGATAAGTACGATTTCGATTTCCACCACCAGCACGAAGAACACACACAGTTTTTGGCGCAGCTTCACCCGCAATTTAGAAAATAAGCACCCAATGTTCTTTACTGACCTGACGAAGACGAGCTTGTGCGACCGACGACGAACCAGGGAAAACCAAATCGCTTTGTATTTAAAGAGGGAACCATCTTATCAGTAACGAATAAAGTGTGATTTGTAAGAAAAAAAAAGCACGAGAAATTGTCATTGATCCGAAATTTGGTACAAAAATATGGTTTTTTTGTATTTGTTCCGAAAATATTGGGTTTTCATCTCGGCGCAAATTTCTAGACCTTCGCTCTCCCGAAAATTGTTTTTTAGTGTGCTGGTCGTCAAAAAGTTTCTAGCTACAAAAAATATTTTTCCTTTAAACCTTAGTGTTCAATTGTCAATGGTTAATTGAAATTTTTAAAAATGATTTTTTTTTTGAATATTCATAAATTACAAAATCTAGAAATGTAAAAATATTTGTTTTCAATTTAAAAAAAAAATCGTGAATTTCACATGGAAGTTCCTTGGCCAAAATAATTAGACCCGTAACGTCATGATTGGAATATCCGGACGCTTCGAAACCCGGACACCTCAGCTTGTTTTATCAATTATTTGGATATAAGTTTGCATAATTATTGTCAAAACTGTGTGACTTGATGAATTCTAACATCAACTTTAATTTCAAATATGTCTGGATGCTGTAGCCAATGCCAAAACAATAAAAATAAATAAAAATATGAGTTTACCAGAACTGTGAAATATTTCACTGAAATATTTCATAGGCATTCGAAGCACCGGGAAGGCAAAGCAGAATTTCAGCAGAATTTTGGTTCTGATTTCCTTAAATTCTAGCAATTTTTTATATAAAATATCGATTGTTTTGATGTTTACAGCTTATTTGGGACCTAAAGAATGCCATTCACTTGAATTTCAGTCCAAATTTATGCGATTCATAAGCAAAATCGAGTGTTCGGAATTCGAAGCAAAAGTGTCCGGATTTCGAATCAATTTTTACCAGTCTCCGGGATACGAAGCACAACAAGTCATTTTAATTTTGGAATTCTGATGAAAAATGTTTAGAAAAGACATATTTTCCATGCATTCTCTTAAAATTGACTGTTTGTACTACATCCTGATAATACTTCTACATTTCCAACTTATTACATGATTTTATGCCAGATATAAGATGTCCGGATTTCGAATCATGACGTTATTTATTTGTTCGGTGATTACGATGGTCCAAAACATTAATTTTTGAAAATTTTCACAAAAACCACATTTGAAAAAAAAAAATTCCGAAACGGTAGAATCAATATTATATCGCCGAGCCAATTTTTATATGCAGATTTGAAGGTCTCGGAACCAGAGAGTTTGCATAGAAAACCCATGACTCATAGGTTGTTTTGTAAATTTAATCTAGAGTTGAAAATATTTTTCTAGAATGTTTTTTACGTAACATATAAAAAAATATGAATATCCAGGCACAGTATTCTTAGATATGTTTATTTTAATTATCGGAATTTCATACATTAATCGAACCTAAAGAACCATGCGTCTCCAGCAAAATGTACAGGGAACTCATTTCTATGGAGAAGCATGGTACTTTTACTTCGATTTAATTATTTTGGCTATGGAATTCCCATGTCAAATTTGAACCAAATTGGAGCACTTTTGATCTGGATCCTGCTCGTTTGACGTGGAATCGCTTCAAAATATTTTTTTTTAACACTGGAACGCCCAACGCTTGTCCAACTTACACGGACGCCCAAGCCTTCAAAAAAAGGTGGAAGGGTAACTTCAATTCGCTGGTTCTCGGGCATAACTCAACCAATCGGGACGATTCTTGTTTCCAGTGATTTGTAAGAATGTCTAGATGATTCTAAAATTTTGCAGAACTTGATTTGAACAAATCTGTAATTTCTGCGACCGAAAACATCGTTCCAACTTTTTTTAAACGACTGCCTCCGCTGAATTTTCGGCGATTTTTTTTTTACGCAAGAAAAAAAAAGTTGGAACGATGTTTTTGATCGCAAAAATCAGAGATTTGAACAAATTAAGTTCTGCAAAGTTCTAGAATCATCTAGACATCCTAACAAATCACTGGAAAGAAGAATCATCTTGATTGGTTGAGTTTTGCCCGAGAACCAGCGAGTTGAAGTTACCGTTCCAACTTTTTTGAAGCCTTGGGCGTTGGAATGTTAATGATACCATGTTTCAAAAAATGTAAAAAGTCTGCAAAAATATAGCTTGGAATTTGACTTAATTTTTAATTTTGAGTGATTGTAAATCTACTTTTCAGTGGATTAAATCAATTTTCTGTACTATGCAATTTTGAGATATTCTACTTGTATGTAATTTGATCAAATTGATTTATTTTTGAACTAGGGTTCTGATTTTCATTTCATTTTCATTCACTTATCCACAATCAAAATCGGTTCACTTAGCGATTCTGATCGTTCGTGAATTGCTTGGCCTTTTCCACTCATGCTACCAACATTACCAAAAAAAATGTGTGTCATGGTATGACACTTTTTGTTTCTTATGTTGCTTGGTACCCCTATGCGATTTTGACATTTCTGGCGTGCGTAACGCCGTTACTATTTGAAACGTCCTCCATGCTCAAAAATCTGGATAAGGCTGGTACAAGTTTTATTTAATGTTTCCAAAAAACTTCAAAATTTCAATGAAAATTTGAATGCAATCAGCTGAAATTAATTTAAAATGCATTCCCCTGCGTTTCGAATAATTTTTAGCATGTTCGGGTTGATTTAATTCAATTCAATTCTATTGTGTTTTTATTAGAATTTAACAGTACATTTGCAATTCAGAGATTTGGAGAACCTTTCAACTGAGATCAATTCATAGGCCTTTGCAGGGAGGGTACATGCGCATGTTTCTACGTTTTTTAGGGAAAATAAATTTTGAGAAAAAACCCTAGATCTATGTTTGGCTGATAACTAATATCACAGTTGTTCGGGTTGATTTAAAAATCTTAAGAATATTAGAAAATTTTCGATGTTTATTATCGAAAAAAGATTTGTTTTTTCGCTAAATTTTACTTTTCGTCAAATCTTACATTTTTTGAAAACTAATGATTGCAAAACAACTGAACTAGTGTTAAACGCATTTTAAAACAGTTTTTCCTTGAAAATATTGAAACTATGGCTTGTTATTTCAATATTTATTTTTTTAATTTTTAACTTTTGTCCCTGATTGTAGAGTTATGAGTTATTCCATGAGTAGCACTTACAAATAAAATGAGTAAACTAAGTTTTGCGTGTAAGCGGAGAGATCTGTCAGACGAATGAACATACAGGCACCCTGACTGAAAAGTCCGTCAGACGTCCGTCGTTTGTCGTCCGTGCAATTGTACGACGTCGCTCGACAATGTCGTGCGACTTTCGCGCGAATGTCATACGTTTTTGCACCAAAATGTCGTATTTGTCGTGCGATCGATGATCGAAATTGTACGACATTGTCGTACGACATTCGACTGACGTCGCACGGTTTTGTTATTTAGAATGTCGTGCTATTGTCGTGTGCTGTCATTTCGGATTTTTAGGTTATGTTGCAGTTGAAAAAAACTGTTGTTTTGTTTTTATTGTTTTTTATTTTTATTTCAACTGTCAAAATTTCACAAAAATATTTACTTGTTCACTTAATTTCACTTGCGGATCGCCGATTCTTCTCCAACTTTGCTTCCTTCGGGATTTGCCTTGACCGCAGCTTCCTGCTTGGATGTTGGAGGCGGCCATGGCAGCATCTTGGCCGTGTTGGACTTTTGCTCCTCGACGCGCTGATCAAAACCCGGATGCGACACCTTGGCGACGATCTTGAACCTCCGACGGATTGATGTTTACCGGAGTACGAGAGGCTGCTTCCGTAGGTTCTACGGAAGCCACGCGGGACCACACGGGGACGCATGGTTTCAGGCAGGATCAGATCAGAATATGTTTGTTGCCTGAAAAAATATAACATCAATCAACAATTCGCAAGAATTTATAAATTAAATTCAGTATTCAATAATAATAATAATAATATTTCAAAACAATACAATTTCAAATATGTAATATTCAAATATTTTGTAACTATAAAAGAAAAACTAAATTTATTTATTCTCGCTTACTTTTACAAAATGTCCTATGTACATAGAAAACCCATGGCGCATTGTTTTTATTTTAAAGACATCTTAAAAATTTAAATTTAAAAACGTATAAAACTCAAATTACTGCAAATAATTAAAAAATTCGACAATATTATTATTATTTAAAAATTGTACCAAATTTGAGAATTCTAAAAATATTTAATGATCAAACGTTTACAAATTTCAGCATCATCATCTCATCATCAAATTCTAAATTTCTAAAATTCTAAAATTCTAAAATTCTAAAATTCTAAAATTCTAAAATTCTAAAATTCTAAAATTCTAAAATTTTAAAATTCTAAAATTCTAAAATTCTAAAATTCTAAACTTCTAAAATTCTAAAATTCTAATTTTCTGAATATTAAAATTAGAGAGTACTTCAATACCAAAATCATTTACTTCAATTCGTGATATTTTTAACTCCTTTTTTTCATTAGACCAAAAAAAAATTCAAAAGTTAATAGATTTTAAATTTTTCCAATTTTAAAATTTAAGAATTTTTAGATTTTTTTAAAAGAATTTTTAAAAGTTTAAAATATTTAAAAGAAATAAAAACTTTAACATTTTTAAAATTTAAAAAATATATTTTGTAAATTTTTTGTATTTTTTTGTATTTTTTTTATTTTTTTTATTTTTTGAATTTTTTAAATTTGTTTTATTTAAAATTATCAAAAATTTAAGATGTGCAAAAAAAGAGATTTTTAATTTTTAGAATTTTAAGAAACTTACTAATTTTTAAAATGCGTAGAATTTATAACAAATAGAATTTTTGATAATTTTTATTTAAAAATATAAATTATTTGAATTTTAGCATTTTTAGAATTTACAATTTTGGAATTTTAGAACATATAATTTTTAGAATTTTAGAATTCAAAATTTCAACTCGTGCGACTAACGTTTTGGGAATTTATGAACTTTATAATGTTAGATTTTTAGTATTTATGAATTGAAAAATTTTGTATTTAAGAATTAGGGAATTTTAATATTTAAATTATTGTCAATTTTAAAATTTTCATATTTTAGAGTTTATTTTTTTAATATTTGAAGACTTTGAGAATTTTAAATTAATGAATTGTATAATTTAAGAATATTAACAATTTGCACGATATCAAGAAATTAAATGAATTTAGAATTTTCAATTTCTTGTATTCTTAAGTTCTGGAATGCTAGAATTTTAAATTAAGAATGAAAAACTTTATAATTTAATTTTACAATTATCAAATCAAATCAGCGTTGAAGTTTTTTTAAAGCATTATTGGATTAATTTTTTTTTTTTGATTAAAAAGTTAAGAATTTGTGATGTTCATCTAATTTTTAATTTCGATCGTCCAATCGCACTCCCAGCACACCTCCTCCATCGTTTCTAAAACATGACTCACCAGTTCCATTAGATATGGAGGCAACCTCCCGCGGAAAGTAAAACACCAAACACTAACGGCTTCCTCGATCGCAAACTGGTTCCTTCCCGTCCCGTCTTCCGGAATGGCTCGCCGAGTAATCCATATTTCCCGTCCTCCTCTTCCTCCTATACCGCCACGAAGACCGCAATCTGGAATACAAGACAATTTGATTCGGATGTCGCCCACTCCGGCCGGAACTTTCCGGCAGAAAAAGTAATTCAATCTAGAACACAACTTACCTTTAAACTGGCCAAAATCCTCCCAAAGCCTAAAACCAACAACAATTTGTTCGACTCGGTTGCAATCAAGTCCGAACAAGTTCAACTGAAGAGAACTGTCAAACTGTTTGCGTCGACGATAATCGACGTCGAATTGAAGGTAAATCGATGGAAAAAACAACGTCGGGCATGTCGAGTGTTTGTCGTACGTTTGTCGTCCTTTCGACCAATCGATATCGAAACGGTAAAATCAAAACCGTGCGACAACTCGTACGACGTGCGACATTTTTCAAACAGGGGCAGGGTTACCAGGTCTGAACAGAAAAAAATCTGGCAAAAAATCTGTAAAAAATCTGGCAAGCCACTTTTCTCAAAGTAAAAAGCAATTTTGTGTTCAAAAACAGTGTATTTTCACTCTTTATACATTATACATTCACAAACTAAACAAAATACATCAACAAAATAATGTGTGGAAGAAATAGAAAATTATTTTTTTCAAACTGGCACTCAAAAAATCTGGCAATGCCAGATTTATCTGGCAACCTGGAACCCCTGCATACAGGAGCGAGAGAGTCAATGTCAAACGCGGGGGGATGGCAACCCTATTCCGACCAAAGCAAACTGACAACAGTCGACATTAGCACGGTTGTCAAATGAGAGCCCACAACAAAGGCACTAGCTGTCAAATGGTAGCCCATAACAAATCATTGTTTGGGTTTTTGATTTTCAAATTTCCCGGGATTCAAACGATAAATACCTGAAAAAATAGGTGAATTGTGTTGCTGATGCCAAATTCTATCATATCCTTGGAGATTCCATCCCAATATTGGCTGAAAATTCATTTCGAAAAAGTGATTTTTCTGTTTACCTTTTTTGCTTTTTTTCTTTTGGTCGATCAAACAGTGCGCCCGTACACTCTGAATCGGCATTACACATTTTTCAGTTGGGTTTTACACATTTGCATGGGACTTTTGAGTTTAACCAGGATAACACACTTCGTGTTACCAAAGTAATATGAATAATACTGATTCTGAGTGTTTGTTATCTGAACTTCCAAGATGGCGGCTTTTTCGCTACCCCCAAACGGCAGTTGAGATTGGAATGCAGCACGGAGCAGATGTGTTGGCCGGAGGAAACTTCCACACTGATCACGAACAGGCTTGCCACAAATACAGATTTTTTTGGCACATACCAAACACTCAATCGAGTATAACTTTAAAGAATAATATTATTACCAAAAACTGAACATGCCAAAAGATGCTAACAATGTTTATCTTTTTGGCTAATTTAACAAAAACTGCTCAAATTTATTTTAACTGTGAAAAAAATTCGTTTGTGTTTCGGGCCTGTGCTAAAAAATCTGTATTTGTGGCAAGCCTGATCACGAATCCGAGGCCCGTTTTTAATATCTCGTGACGGAGGGGCGGTACGACCCCTTCAATTTTTGGAACATGCAAAAAAGAGGTGTTTTTCAATAATTTGCAGCCTGAAACGGTAATGAGATAGAAATTTTGAGTCAAAGGGAATTTTATGTAAAATTAGATGCCCAATTTGATGGCGTACTCAAAATTCCGAAAAAAAAACAATTATTTTCATCGAAAAAAAAACACTAAAAAAGTTTAAAAAAAACTCTGCCATTTTCCTTTGTTCAACCGTAAATTTTTTTTTAACGTCATTTCATGGGAAATTTAATGTACTTTTTGAATCTACATTGACCCAGAAGGGTTATTTTTTTATTTAGAACACAATTTTTCATTTTAAAATTTCGTGTTTTTTTCTAACTTTGCAGGGTTGTTTTTTAGAGTGTAAAAATGTTTTACAAAGTTGTAGAGCAGACAATTACAAAAAAATATATATAGACATAAGGGGTTTGCTTTTGAACATCACGAGTTATCGTGATTTTACAAAAATAAAAGTTTTGAAAAAGTTACTTTTTGCGATTCTCTTTGTTTCGTCGTCCGTGTCTGTCGCGGGTGATCATGAACGGCAGTGATCAACGACGACCAACTTGAAATTATGAAAAGGAGGCATTATTTTTGTTAATCTGTGTCTGGTTCATACGAACCTGGGTGCTGAATAGTGGTTCGCAAAACGGCCTCAATTTTGAACTGTCAAAGTGGAACCAATTTACTGTTCGCCAAAAGTAGAGAGAATTGTCATCGATCATTAAACATTGTTTTTTGCGAGAATAAAAAATGTAGGCTTTTAGAACCTGAAGTTGATGTCAAGAAATCTTAAGAAAGTTGACGATGAGATCGCCTTTTTGCCTTCCTCACTGAGGTAAGGCTATAATCCTGCTCTAAAAATGAACTTCGTATAAAAACGTCGTAGACCCACCTTCATGTATACATATCGACTCAGAATCGAAAACTGAACAAATGTCTGTGTGTATGTGTGTGTGTATGTATGTATGTGACCAACAAACTAGCTCATGTTTCTCGGCATTGGCTGAACCGATTTGACCCGAACTTGTTGCATTCGACTTGGCTTAAGGTCCCATAGATCGAGTTTTATACAGATTGAAGTTTCGATAAGTAGTTCAAAAGTTATGTATAAAAATGTGTTTTCACATATATTTGGATCTCACTTAACTGTATGTAAACTATGTCCGGGTCCATCATCCGACCCATCGTTGGTTATGTTATCAAAAGACCTTTCTAACGAGTCCAAAACATTGAAGATCTGGCAACCCTGTCTCGAGATATGACCACTTAAGTGATATTGATGTACTTTTTTGAAGCCGGATCTCACTTAAATGTATGTAAACTATGTCCGGGTCCATCATCCGACCCATCGTTGGTTAGATTATCAAAAGACCTTTCCAACGAGTCCAAAACATTGAAGATCTGGCAACCCTGTCTCGAGATATGGCCTCTTAAGTGATATTGATGTACTTTTTTGAAGCCGGATCTCACTTAAATGTATGTAAACTATGTCCGGATCCACCATCCGACCCATTGTTGGTTAGGTTATCAAAAGACCTTTCCAACGAGTCTAAAACATTGAAGATCTGGCAGCCCTGTCTCGAGATATGGCCACTTAAGTGATATTGATGTACTTTTTTGAAGCCGGATCTCACTTAAATGTATGTAAACTATGTCCGGTTCCATCATCCGACCCATCGTTGGATAGATTATCAAAAGACCTTTCCAACGAGTCTAAAACATTGAAGATCTGGCAACCCTGTCTCGAGATATGGCCTCTTAAGTGATATTGATGTACTTTTTTGAAGCCGGATCTCACTTAAATGTATGTAAACTATGTCAGGGTCCATCATCCGACCCATCGTTGGTTAGATTATCAAAAGACCTTTCCAACGAGTCCAAAACATTGAAGATCTGGCAACCCTGTCTCGAGATATGGCCTCTTAAGTGATATTGATGTACTTTTTTGAAGCCGGATCTCACTTAAATGTATGTATACGTCCGGATCCACCATCCAACCCATTGTTGGTTAGGTTATCAAAAGACCTTTCCAACGAGTCTAAAACATTTAAGATCTGGCAGCCCTGTCTCGAGATATGGCCACTTAAGTGATATTGATGTACTTTTTTGAAGCCGGATCTCACTTAAATGCATGTAAACTATGTCCGGATCCACCATCCAACCCATCGTTGGTTAGGTTATCAAAAGACCTTTCCAACGAGTCCAAAACATTGAAGATCTGGCAACCCTGTCTCGAGACATGGCCACTTAAGTGATATCGATGTACTTTTTGGAAGCCGGATATAAAAAATAGATGAAACTTGTGTACAGCCATTGTTGTGAGGAAGGCTCCAACCACATAGGTGGATTAAGTTAGTTTTTTTTTTATAATCATGAATGGAAGTTGTTTATGGAGTCAATGTGGTTGTATCCATCCAGAAGCTGTCTTTATTGTTTGATTCCGTTTGAAAAACAACTGATTTAGTGAAAATCTTCTCTGTTTGTTGGATCAGCTTCGCTAAAATTAGCGATGTTTTTTTCGCTGGACCCGGAAGATTCCAAAATCAGCCAGGGAATTTATCTGCGGCATCGCAGAATTACAGTCTCGCCGCAGTTCTTTGTCACCCGTTAAAAAGAAAACCTCTTCTAACCGATCGAAACTTAAAAACACGCACAATTTTCCAGCAAAAATGTAAAAAAAAACTAGACAAAATAAAACACATACTTCTGTTTATAAAACAGCTAATTTACCAGTTAGAAATAAATCATGCTCGTGCTTGAACAGCCACCTACTTTGTAGGTGTAAACAAAGTGGGATCATTCAAAAATCACGTTACGCATTCTCTCTATTCATCACCCAGATACGAACCCAAAAAATATTTAAATATTATGCAGTAACAAGGCTAAAACAACTGTCCCCATTCGCCTCTTGTGTACCGATTCACCCCAGATGGCGGTTCTTAAAAAAACTAATTTTATAAGAATACAAATTAAAGTACAATGATTTCAAAGAAAATTTCTCTCAGTTATTACAAATCAGCTAGGCTTATTATGATGTCAACCTGCCACGGGAAAGTTCTTTCACAATGACAAACGTCGCTGCATCGCTCTACGCATTCCACTTTAATTTCCCGTAAATTTATAGCTGTTGATAGCACTCAGGATGTTCAGATGCTGGTCGGACAGTGCGTCGTCGCTGCGTTTGGTGCGCTTTACCAGCTTCAGCGTTGCCGTACTCACCGGCGTCATACCGTTGAGGGTGGTGTAGGTGTAATGCTTTGCCTTGATCGTGTTAATCACTTGCTGGAAAATGAGCAGACGGAGAGAAATCAAAAGAAAAAGACGACGATTATACTCAAATTAGTCGCTCTCACTTTTCACACTGTCACACACAAGAGTCAACAAAACGCAACTTCCCTTTTGCTTCTTACCAACCGGAAAAATCTTCATCATTATAATCACGTGCGAGCACTCACCAGAACCAGCTTGATGAGGAAAACTGCAAACGTGAGGAAAGAAATCGTCAACAGTGCCGCCTCGGCCGAGGGAAACTCCATCCCGCCGTGATGGTGGGTGTGAACCTCCTCGAGCCAATCGCCTCCGCGTTTCGTGCGACGACGGTGGTGCTGATCTTTCTTCCGGTGATCCTTCCGGTTGACCTTGGTCACTACGCCAGGGTGGCCAACCTTTTCCGTTTTGTCGGGTGGCTCCGAATTTCCCCATAAGGTGGACATTTTGCTCTCTGGAAAGGTTAAGAATTTGTTGAACACTGTTTTCTTCAATCTTCTTTTTTAATACTCACCAATACTCAACAGCAGCTGATCCTTGAGGTTCTGCAGCAGCTTAATCTTGTCTCCAATATTCTTCGCCGTGTTCAACATGAACCCGTCCTGCATTCGTTTGATAAACTTGAGAAATCCGGAAAAGCCCCCTCCTTCACCAAGCGGCCGGAACCGACGCCTCGGTGGAATAATCTTCACGATCGTAACCTGCCCGGGGCGCTTCCGTCGCACAAACTTCACACTCGAGTTCCGGAATGACTGGTCGTCGTCATCGTCTTGCCCTTTGGCATCGTAATCGTCAAAGTCCGGAAATTGCGGCTTTGGCGCGGGTTTCTCGCTTGCTGGACCGTTGAAGTCTCTCTCGTTTGACGTTGATGGCCGGGTCAGCACGTGGCTGTGGGCAGGTTCTTCCTCACTTGAGGATTCTGAACTTTCGGATTGGTCGTCTTCGGGTGCCGTGATCAGTTCAACGCGATCGTTGACGGATTGGACATGAGGACGAACCGGAAACGGAACTGGTTTTGGGGGGCGATGTGGCGGAGAGTCGGTGTGAAGGTATTCGATCGATTCCTCTTCGTACTTGTTGCTCAACGGTTGGTGGTCCGGGGGGAAGGGAGTGGCTGGGTGGCGATTTGCTGGGGGAAAGGAACTGACATGGATTATGAACTAGCATTGGAATACTTTTATAAGTAGTTATTTTTTTTATCGCTGTGGCATTTCATTTTGACTTAATCCTTAAATTATTTGTAAAAAATAAACAAGATTTTAACATAGTTTTTCTGTTTGGAATACAAAATTTCAATTTAATGGAGTTTCAGAACCTTTATTTAAAAAAAAACTCAGGCAGAGGTCGAGGGAAAAGAGTATAAAACTGAATTTTCACGCCTTGCCTTCAACTGTTTAAGGAAAGTGTGTTGTCAAGTCCAGTCTAGAAAATCAAAAGCCTAGATTATCAGGCGTTTTGATTATTCCATGATGACTCGTAGCCGGGTCTTGGTCGAACTGACTCGCTAGAGTCACTTTCTGCTGTTCGTCGGTTCTCCCCTCTAGATATTTCCAGTTCTGTCTGAGGACGTTTGATTAGTTCCCACAATTCCTCAACCGTTGGGTTTGGGTTGTCGCCTAGATTTGGATTGGGATTGGGGTTTGGATTTGGGTTTTGATTTGAGTTTTGATTTGGATTTGGATGCCGTCAACTGAGGCAAATCGGGACTACATTCTGAATAGAGGCAGCAGTTTTTAGAGCACCCAAAAGCTTGAAATTGTTGAAATTTGTTCTGTCCGAAACTAATCTAAAATATCCAAATATTGGACAGTAACAAAAATAAATCAGCTGTCCTGTCTGAAATGACGGTATCAATTGGACAAATGTTTACAAGGGAGAAGAGGAGGGGATTTTGAATAATCAAATGATACAAAATATTTATTGTGTCTTTTCTTGTTATTGTTAGGTACCATTAATAAATCACGTGTTTGGAAATCTCAAATTTATTGAAATTGGAAAAGCAATCGCAGACAAATAAATTGCATCAATTTTCAATCGTAAAATATTTTTCTAATAATCAAATTAAAAATCCACAGTGATAAAAAACTATCACAAAATTTTAAAATTCAAAATGTATTGCTCTGTCCTCGGCACTAACACAATTTTCAGAAAGAACAAGAGAGTTTATATACACACAGCTCTGATAAAAAATAAAATAAAATCAATGTTGCTTACGTTCACTGTGAGGAGATTCTATAAAATCACTCGAAAAATGAACATTATTAGTTGACCTCCCTGACCCACCCTTATACAGTAATTCCATTTGAAAAGAGCCTAAACCGAAAAAAGTTCTCCGATTGGGCTCAAAAATTTTCGGGGGGTTCCCTGGTCAAAATAATTAGACCCGTATTTTTTTGTTTGGCCATTAGGGTGACCTACATCGTGCTGGTGGTTCGATAAATGGCAATTTTCGTAATTTTTTGCAAAATACCCCTTTTTTTAAATCATATCTCCGCGTCATTTCATCGGATTTTAGCTGTCTTAGACGCAAAAGAAAGGTGGTTAGTTTGGCTATTTGAGAAAAATAGTAAGAAGTTTCAAAAATCTAGCATAACATTTGAAGAAGTCGTATGAAAACTTATAATGGCGTTTTGACCGTGTCTGGAGCCAATGTCTGAAAATATTTTTATCGGATTCCTCGAAAAATTTCACATATCATATCAAAAAACGTTTCCGAGATATGATTTTTTGAAAATAAAAAAATGAGTTTTTCGACGCGCAGCAACAGGAAAATGACTAAATCGGCAAAAAATGAACTTTTTTCACTAAAACTGCGATAACTTAAAAATTTCAGCGATGACCTATACATGTTAGAGTACCAAATTTTTTGTAATTAAAATACGCAACTTTTGGAACCCTAATTTATATAGGTCATCGCTGACAGCTAAAATCAAATGAAATCCACCTTTCGATTTAAAAAAGTGGTTTTTGCAAAAAATTACGAAAATTGCCATTTTTCGAACCACCCTAGCACGATGTAGGTCACCCTAAAGCCAAACAAAAAAATACGGGTCTAATTATTTTGGCCAAGGAACCCCCGGAAATTTTTTCAGGTTGCAAATTATTGAAAAACACCTCTTTTTTTTTCGCATGTGAGCAACTCTCTACGATACACTATGGGCCATCTCCATACAAACAGGCGGCCAAATTATTTTTTTGCTTTTTAAATGTTTTTTCATGCAAATTTGGGTAATTGTATGGTATTGAAATGATATACGTCGATTTTTATGACTTTTCATGTTTTTCAATAGTGGATTGTTTATAATAAATAGTCTTTTCAAACATTTGCAAGTGCAAAAGAATTGCGTATATATTTTATTGCAAGTTTATATTATTAAATTATGGATAAGCTAATACATCCCCACTTTAAGGACACAACCCCTCCCTCAACTTTCTTTCACCCCCCCCCCCTCCCCTCCTCCCCTCCAACAAAATTTTGTTAAGCGTAATAAATCCATTTTAAGTCATTATTTACTGCTGTGTGTTTCTTTTTGTGAGTCCATGCCATATAACTTGAGACCCACCGCCCCCACCCTTACGGGCATAAATTGCGAAAATTTTAATTGTTAAATCAAATAACAGAAAAATTTATTTTATTCAAAATATTAATTATGAATTAAAACGATAAAATACAAAACATATTCTTACTAATCCTAATGTTCTTGTTCATGAAAATTCATTTGATTCTAGAGTTTCTGACGGCTTCAGGATATGTTAAAGGTACTTTTATGATGTTTTGTACTAACCAACATAGAACTTAAATGTGGATCAGTTTCATGGATTGATCGCAGAAATTCATCATGCTAAGTCAATATTTTGCTGAATACTTTTTTCGGTATCAAACTGAGATTCTCCAGTTTTGACTAAGGTACTCAATTTTAAATGTAGGCAACAGAAAATTCCAATAAAGTCATTACGAACTTCTTTAAACCAGGTATTGATTTTTGAAGCGACGATGCCCACGAAGTAGGTGGCAAAGCAAGTGAAATAAACGGGCGCATATGTAGATTGCAGCAAATTTTGATAAAACGTAAATGTTCAAAATGGCATATCTCCGAAAACGCAAAAAATCGCAGGCTGGAAATTTCAGCAATGTTAGATTATGATCCAATCTTTCAAGTGATCTTAGTTTCATGTTTAGCATCGGTTAGCAAAAAAAGTACTCGATTAACAAACACAAAAAAAAAGTTTTGTCAAAAAAATGCTCCAGTTATTCGATGAAAACTGCAGTTTTTGGTTTGGAAACAACATTTTATCTATTAATAGTTTCAAAGCTTATCTCATTACCTTTCCAACGATGTATAATTGTCCTAATAAAATATTTAAAATGGCTGAGCTATGTTAAAATTAAACAATCAGCCTTTTTTACGAAAAACGCTAGTTTTTTACTCCATTTTTTGACTTTCAGCTTGCGTATCTCCGTAATGAACAAACTTAGAGTTTTGAAAATTTGGATTTTTCTTAGTTAGAATGTTTACTTTCGAGAAAAAAATACCAAAAAATATTTGGAGAAGGTCACTTTTTTGAAACTTGGCCAACCAATGTACCATAGTGCGATATCGGCCGATTTCGACCATTTTTATTTTTTGTATTTTTTTTATTTGACTCAAACTTTGTGGGGGCCTTCCCTATGACCAAATAAGCTATTTTGCGTCATTGGTTCACCCATACAAGTCTCCATACAATTTCCGCTGCTGTCCATACAAAAATGGTATGTAAATATTCAAACAGCTGTAACTTTTGAGTGAATTTTCTGATCAATTTGGTGTCTTCGGCAAAGTTGTAGGTATTGTTGAGGACTTTTGAGAAAAAATAGGTACACGGAAAAAAATTGCATATTTTTTTATCAACTTTTTTTTCACTAAAACTCAATTTCCCAAACTACGTATTTTTTGATTTTTGAGATTTTTTGGTATGTTTTAGAGGACAAAAATCCGCAACTTTTGAGCCATAGAGAAACACCCTAGTAACATTTTTAAACTTACAGGTTTTATCATGGTTCTGAAAACCCTCATACGGCCTAAATAGGCTTTTATGGCCTACTTAAAACCTACAATGTTACTAGGGCATGGTCAAAAAATCTGCCGCCGAGTTATGAATTTTTGAAAAAATAGTGATTTTTGGAAAAATTGAAGTTTTATGCAAAAACAAGTTTGACATTACTTTTTAATGCAAAATTGAATTTGCAATCGAAAAGATTTTTTGATAAAGGGCTCCGTTTTCAAGAAACTTTCGGTGGCTATATCTTGAAAACGGAGACCTTTATCAAAAAATCTGTAAAGTACTTTTCGATTGCAAATTCAATTTTGCATTAAAAAGTAATGTCATACTTGTTTTTGCATAAAACTTCGATTTTTTTCATAAATCACTATTTTTTCAAAAATTCATAACTCGGCGGCAGATTTTTTTAACAAGTTTCTCTATGGCTCAAAAGTTGCGGATTTTGTCCCCTAAAACATACCAAAAAATCTCGAAAATCAAAAAATACGTATTTTGGGAAATTGAGTTTTAGTGAAAAAAAAAGTTGATAAAAAAATCTGCAATTTTTTTCCGTGCACCTATTTTTTTTCAAAAGTCCTCAACAATACCTACAACTTTGCCCAAGACACCAAATTGATCAGAAAATTCACTCAAAAGTTACAGCTGTTTGAATATTTACATAGCATTTTTGTATGGACAGCTGCCAATACTGTATGGAGATTTGTATGGGTGAACCAATGACACAAAATAGCACATTTGGTCATAGGGAAGGCCCCCACAAAGTTTGAGCCAAATCAAAAAATACAAATAAAATCCATTTCCGGTTTTGGTAGAGAATTGCTCATGTTCAAAAATAAAAGGGGTCGTACCGCCCCTCAATCACGAGATATCAAAAAACGGACTTCGGATTTGTGATCAGAGACAAAAGTTACCACTTAGGACAAAGTTTCACGGAAATCGAAGAGGGGTCGGGGCAACTGCTGTGTGAGTTGGTATAGAGAATTACCGAAATACGAGTCTCATTTTTCCGTTCCAAGGCCAAATTCTAGACAAGTCGGAGCACTTTTGATTTAGATCATGGTCGTTGTACGTGGAATCGATGTCTACAAAAAGATTATTTCACTTCGTTTTTGAATGGTGCAAATTTAGGTGTCAAAAAATTTATAATAAATAATTCCTACCTGTAACAAACAGAAGCTGCTCCTTCACCGGATGATGAGTAACCCATCCCACCTTATTAGACACATTAACACGCGGGTATTCGTAGAATCTTTTCTGGAAATTTCCATATAAATTTCCTCCACTAGTGCCACCCGGTTTGGATTCGTACGCTTCTTCCCCAAAATGGTTCACAACCGGCTTCTCCGTCGTTGTGCTCACACTTTCCACAAACTCTTCATAGTCCATCAAATCACTAACACTAAACACTGGGTGGTCCGAACCGTGGGGGAAACGATTTCCCGGAATGGGAAATTGGTTCCGATGGTGGTCACTTTCCGGGTATTCTTCGTGGGATTCTTCCGCGCTACGTTCACTTTCTCCGCTGGAGGTTTGTGGCAGCACCTCGCTGAGGAAGCTCGATCCGGCGATAAACTCCGGCTTGTGCAGCTGGCTGACGGTCTTCCGGATCACCGTGGTCCGCTGGGTGGTCGTTTTGGGCTGCAGGTACGGAATCTCAACCCAATCCCCGACCACGTGGCTCACCACAAGCACTAGAACCAGCGACGAAGCAAAATGCAGCAGTGGTGCAGTCGTGACGACGATCCCGCGATGCATCTCCGTCCTTGGCGACGACGTGACGCCTAGTGCCAGCAGCTGCACCGCTTGGAACCGACCACAGCGGTGGTGCATCTCGGGTGGCCACCGAACCGTTTCTTCGCTTTTGCGCATCGCCATGGCGGATAATGACGTGACACGGATTGCATGGTCGCCGCGTGTGGAGTAGAAAGGGTCTGCTCTTTTCTTCATTTCTTGACGACGACGACGACAACTAGAGAGTTGCAAGCTCGGCAGACAAGTACAAACATAAATCAGCAACGACACTTATTGCGCAAATTGTCGCTAAATTTCAGCAGCGCTGCGAAAAACATACCGAGCAGGCGCAATTTGAATGTTCATCATCCAGAAAAATACGAGAGTCGTCATCGAGAAGATGGTCTTTAGAGGCGCACTGCACCAGAAAAATGAATGCTCTAGTTTGGAGCATTAAGGGAGGGGCGCGCTGGTGAAAACGGTTCTGTGCGAAATTGAAACTTTGTCAATGATCATGATCAAGAAGGAGGGATATATTTGAGTGTATACGGCTATTGATAACTGTTACTAAATGGTTGAAACCTGACTCCAAGCATGTGAGGAACTTGGTTTCCAACGGAATGGACATATTTTTAAATGTGTTACTTGATTGATGAACTTGATGAACTTGATTGAACAATACAAAAAATAAAATAACAATAACTCGAAACACGTAGCATTCCAAAATAAGCCCATCTCTTTGAAGCTCAATAAAAAACGTTACTTAATCCACCTTTAGGTGGTTGGTGCCTTCCTCTCCTTTATAGAGTGATTCCAACCCCCCTAAATAGTCCACATGGTTTATGGATTGCCCCTAACGTGATCGCAGCACCTAATAAAAATAAGTGATAAACAGACTACCTCTACATGCTTTTTGTCAACATTATACAGACACCTCCTTGGAGGAAAATGGCATCCCCTCTCAGTGAGGAAGGCAAAACCCTGTGGGGAAATTTATTGAGGTTATGTAAATTCAGACCATTTTTTAAATTGCTTGTAATTTTAGATAGTTAAATCAGATTTTGAAAATTCTTAATCCACAAGAAAGGTTTCATGCAAAAACCAACCTTATTTGCTACCCTAGTAAATTTAGCATTAAAAAGCAACATTAGTGGACCACTTTCCTATAGTGGACCCTCTGAAGGGTTTTTGATGAAAAATTCAATAAAATCACAATTCCAAGCGTGTTGTTGTCTACAAATCATTTATTTCGCATGTTCAGCATCATTTAAAACAATGTTGACTGACATTGAATTGTCCTTTTCATCAAAATAAGTGTTGTGAGTTCGACATCTGAAATCAGCAGCCCGGGAGCATGTTGACAGCTCCCATACAAACTGAGCGTACTAGAGAGCCTATATCGAGAAATTAAAAGTGAGAGTGTGTGCAAGATGGAGTTAAACTTTCTGTGCAGTTACTGTGAAGGTTCCCATGGCACTTCGAAAAGTTTAACTCCATGTTGCACGCACACACTCTCACTTTTAATTTCTCGATGGAGATGAGAAATGTCACTATCAGGGTTTCAATCGAACTGTCAAATCGGGGTTCCAATCGAGCAACAAGACTATGCAAGAACAAGGTTGGAATCAATTTAAAATAATTTTGGGCAATAAACGAGATTTATAACAATCACAAACATTGTAAAACTGTTGTTTATAATAATCTGGTAGTTTTTGTAATGTTTGTGCTTGTTCGGTGCAAGAAACGCGCCAGCACCAAAGAAAAACCACAAGTTTTTCATCCTTAAATTTGCATGACTTTGGGTGTTTGAAATTTCTCCCAGAACATTTCATTACCCTAGGTCCCTAAGCGTACCCCGTTTTGTGGGCCCAGTGGGCCTAAGATGGCGGCCTTCGATATTATCTAGGCAAACTTTTGAAAATGGAGAATAGTTTAAATAACTATAGTTTTTGCCTTGTTTTAGTTTAAAACGACAAAATAAGCATTCTGGAATCATTTTCTTTAAAAAAATGTTTAGAGTTACGCCACGTTCAAATATTAGTCTAGAACAGTTGAAGTGAGCGCGCCGCAAAAGCCGTACGAAAAAAATGTTTCCTATGCTAATTTTAAGTTTCGTATTTGATGGGTGGACTCCGACGAGGCCCACTTGCCATCTGTCGGTGAATACGCGCAACTCACGAAAATTGTCATCTTTGGGTCCGGTTGGAAATCAGCCATGGCCAATAGCATTTTCACAACAAAACTGCATTTATGTTTTATGATTAAATTAACCATCAAATCAATTTTTGAAATAATGTAAGTCTAAGGATCTTTACTAAAATAAAGCGAAGAACTGCCATTTTCGAGTAAAAATTAGGGGGGTCCAATATAGGAAAACGAAATCCAAACTTTTCCAAAAGTGGACCCCTGTTAATTTAACCTTCAAAAATGAAGAAAACTGTGTATTCAAGCAAAAGTTTCTCTAAAGCATACAATAAGGCCGATGCAAATATTTAAAAAAGTTTTTGTCCCTCGTCCCTGGCCGAGGTAAAGGGAAGGGCAAAAGAATAAAAAAATATAAAAATTTGAATAACAAGCCATAGTCTTCACATTTAAAAGAAAAAAATGTTTTAAAATGCATTTTACACTAGTTCAGTTGTTTTGCAATCATTAGTTTTCAAAAAATCTAAGATCTGACAAAAACAAAAATTGTATCGAAAAAAAGATTTTGCATCGAAAATTTTCAAAAAATCTTAAGATTTTTTTAATAAACCCAAACATGCTAAAAATGATTATAAACGCAGGAGAATGTATTTTGATTTGATTTCAGTTAGTTGGTTTTTTGGTTGCACTTGAATTTGCATTGAAATTTTGAAGTTTATTGTAAAACATTTTTTTTTGCCCCCTGATGTGGGGGAGGACAAAAACTTTTAAAAATATTTGTATCAGCCTAAATGCTTGTTGTTATCAACCTTAACGCATATTTTTTTCAATTATGAGTATAAATATAGCTGTTTTCATGTTAAAAGTACCCAAAATGCTGATGCCGTAAGAATTTATAATTAATCAAAACTATAGTTAATTGTACTTAACATCATAATTGTAGTTTGAAATTATATTTTATAGTGATAAATCAAAAACAAAACATTTTTTTAAATAAACATGCGTGATTTTACCAGCAACTATAAACAAATCTATTATTTAGTTTCGGTCAACCATTTATGTAATTAATATGGAAAAAAATGCATCAAGATTACTATTTTTGATTATTTTTATGTTTATAGTTGTTTTTGAAACGTTTTCTCTGATCTTTTTCGGAAATAAATGTGTTTAAATGTCTGTTAGGTTTTTTGTTGTTTAAAGCCAAATTTGTTAACAAAACATATTTGTTTATAATGAAAAGTGAGTAAAATCCATCTTTTATTCATTATATCTATCATTAGACCTACACCATGCATCAAACCATCAAATATCGGTTACATTTGATATCAAAATAACAGTTTGCCTATAATGGATCCGGGTCCACTATAGGAAAAGGGGGTCAATTACAAGGCAAAAAAAGTTTGTTTTCAAATGGCTATTTTTCTGCTCAAAAACAAATAACTGATGAAACAAATAGTCAAAATTGTTCAAAAGACTTCATATTTCATTGTTTTGTACATAGGGTTATGAAAAAGTGCTTAAAATATTGAAAATTTGTGAAAATGTGCTTCGGCTCTACTAGGGGGTCACTAATGGTTAAAATACCCTAAATTTCATAAATTTCAATAGGGACTTATGGGACCCCAAGACGAATCGAATGAGGCCAACACGGTCAAAATCGGCCAAACCAGTGACGAGATATTCCAGTGACATTGATTCGGTACACGTGTCTACATACAGCCAAACACACAGACATTTGCTCAGCTGGTGATTCTGAGTCGATATGTACAAATGAAGGTAGGTCTAGGAGGTATAATAAAAAAGTTCATTTTTCGAGTGATTTTATAGCCTTTCCTCAGTAAGGTGAGGAAGGCAAAAAGGTGTTGACATCTTTTTGAATGTCTCAAAAAACCGACACCTGATAGCATCTGCCAACCACCTGTTGGTTCACAACCTACTTATTATGCAAATATGCTCCGAACCACTACCGGTCTTACAACCGCCATCAACAACAATAAATCTCATTTAGCGCAGAGCTGCGCGAAATCTGTCGATCATAAACACGTGTTTACTTCTTTCGCGATGCACTCCGAAAACACTCACGTGAAAATGCAAACAACCCACCGCAATCGGATGCATCAACGAAGTTTGCCAAACCACATCTTTTGTATACAAACAGACGCCGGTTCTCAAGTGCTGCTTCAAGCGGGCAAACTTCTTCACTTTTCGCCCTAATGAAATGCAAAACTGTCGGTCCGAAATTGATTATGCATGGAACCTGTTCGACCGAACACCGGCCACCACACATCAGCTGGTGGTCAGTCTAATTCGGAACTTGGTTCGCATCGGAGCGGCACATTTTTGGTCAATTCAAAAGTTCGAGGTTAGAACTCGTGGCGGCAGGATGACCTTCACCGTACTCGTCCGTTTGTTGGTGGTTGTCTGTGGTCTCGTTTTGGCGGTCACCGGCGGTGTTTCGCAGCAGCGGACGGAGAGTAAAAAGTACGACATTAGCTTCTACAGCCCGGATACCAACAGAACGTACCAATATCCGGTGGTGACGTTCGGAGGGCAGGATGGGGACCAAACGCGCCATGAAGGAAACGGGAATGCTTGTTCCTGCCAGTACCTGCAGTGTGGATGCTGCATGGGAATGAACATTCAGCAGCTGAATTTTAGTCAGATTTGTAAGTTTGAATGTGGATTTTGAGCAAGGGAAATCAACCATGAAATTATAAAATACATCTATCAGTTAAAGTTTTTTGAAATTGTAGGTATTTTTTGGACATTTCCGGCATTTAAAAATTGGAAAAAATGAATTTTTAAACAGTTTTATTCAATTGCTTCATTTTTTAATGTATTGCCTTAACCAACAGATCAGGTTATACAATAACTTTGCCAACAAGTTTATTCCACGGTCTGGTTTAGGTTGATGGATGATTGATACACCCAACCCCCGGTGGTTGGTTACTTTTTCGTTTGACACTTTTTTAGTTTGTACCCCGTTGGTTGGTCAAAGTCAAACTAAAAACTGACGAACTGTCACTTTTTACACGGCACTCACGCACACTATTAAAACAAACATTTGATAGTCTGTGTGAACGCCGTGTAAAAGGGGTGTCAAACTAAAAATTAACTCCGTTCGTTTGACAACAGTTGGTGTCAAACCAACGGGGTTTGAGTGTACTTTTGTGAATGAAGACATTCGTTGTCGTTGTCTTTGTTAAATGAAAAAAAAAAATGTCTTTAGCCCTCTACAAACCAACCCCGCCTCTAGACTTCAATCTAAAAATTCACCAAAAATATTTTTGTCAGCCAATTCTTGATCTTTAAAAAGCATTGGAAAGAAAAACTTTTAAAATATTAGAAAATTTTAGTGTTTGAAGTTGTTTTAAAAAAAATGCCATTGTTTTAGGTGTCAACATTGGCTGTGTTTTTTTACAAACATTTCCATATTTTACATATTTTAAATAAAAATAAGTATGCAGTAAGTTTTATAGTGTCCCAGACGTTGCCTCTATGCATTTTTTTACAATTTAAATGGTAATGAAAAATTTGACAAACAAGCAAAACATTTTAAAAAAATGCTGTAAAAACATGAAAAATTTGAAAGGCAAAATGTAATGATAGGAGGTGGTAGAATATGCCAAATACCTACTACCAAAAACAAACATAAAATAAACAAGATAAATGCAAACTAAAATTCTAAAAATAAAACAAGAAAAACATAAAATTAGAGAAGTAGGGGAGAGTGGAGAGACTTGATCCCCGGGGACACTTGATCCCAAGCCTGTATCGCTTCAGCATGTGGGTAAAACAATTAGCTTTGTTCTAGAAAGTTATGCGAAATTAACTAAAACTCATTGTAGAAAACAAAGAAAAAAAAATAAACAATGTTTAGATTGAGTTACACACATTTTTCTAAAACGAGCTGCAAAAAACTTCCAAGAGATCTTTTTTTCTTTGTTTTGATATATATTGAAAACACTCAAAAATTATTTACAAAAATATTTTTTATTCATGAATTGTTTGATAAACTTATCAACTCCAAAACCCTTATGCATTGGTGTTAAATTTATAGTCATACTATTTTTACAATCAATTGTTTAAAAAAGTGCGTTTAGGGAGACTTGATCCCTGCATTTTTACAGTCACTGGAATGAGCCTCAAGACTAATTAATTGGACTGAATTTTCATACATGGTTTCCTTTAGTATAATTGTACATAACTTACTGCAGTTTGAACCTTTTTCAAAAGTTTTGTTAACAAAAATCTCCAGCTTTTGTAAACATGCTTAATTTTGGTCTAAAAAATAAAATTTTAAGTTTTTAAATATTTTACATACTACACTTGTTATATTTTGAACACAAACGTACAGGTTTTATGTGAAATTGCTGTAACTTATAGAAAATTAAAAGTTTGGATGAATAAGAAACATTTTGCTTAAGATTTCTTCAAAATGTTGAAAGGGGGATCAAGTAACCCCAAACATTTTTAAAATGCCGGTTTAAAATCTTTTTTAAAACGCTTGGCATGATTCGAAGAGTTCATCTGAGGAAATACCCTTATTAGCCAAACATAGATGAATGTTTAAGCTTTCAATTGATGCAAAAAGTTTATAGTTTTGTGAGACATTGACAGAGTTATGTGCGATCAGGGTTGTTAAAATATCAAAATATCACCTCTCAGCAACTACAATTATCTCGCCTGAATATTCATGCCTCAAATACAACTGCTCTTCTCTCTTCATTGAAACTCTCAGCGCCGAACATAGCCGAACACGTTTTTGTGTTTACCCACTCGCGATTGACATTTTCCTTTTCTCTCTCATTCTCGCTTCCACGATCATCCTACCGCAACAGCGTTTAACCACAAAAGCCGCCACAAAACCAATTTTGCAAACGCAGTTTGAAGGGGCGTCATGCGTGGTCGGCTCTAATCGCCATCTCGCGTTCTCTCATTGCAGTTTTCGGAGAGGTTGAGAGACTCAGCGGTGAGCGCATAGTCGAGGAAAAGGGAAGGAGTGATAGAGAGAGAATGACATCGCTGGGAATCACGAGACACAAGAAGAGATCTCACAAGCTATAGTGACGGCCGCTATACTCTCGGATATTTTTGGTGCAGAGATAATCTATTGATAGCTTTTCTATCACTCTTTTGCAACACTGTGTGCGATACAAAAAAAGGGGATCAAGTCTCCCTACTCTCCCCTAATGTTTTTCGTAAAACAACAGCTGCTCAAAATTACCTTCTGAACAAGGGAAAAAAATAAATTCGAAAAAATAATTTCGGCGGTAGATTCCTCATATTTTTTCTGTAAAAATATTTCAAAATAAGTGATTCATACTTGGAAAAATGGAGTAATTTTTTTTTTAATTGCTCCTACAATTATGAAACGTTTCAAAGAGACTAATATTCCATTAAATTTTGGTCAGCCTGAATCAGATGTAACGTGCTCAATTCGTAACCCAAATGTCATGAGTTTGAATCCCGAGGTTGGTGGCTTATAAGTGCAAAAAAAGTTTTGGGCTCAGTCTATAAAATGTTACGTCATGATTCATCAATCAATATGGTATAGGCTTAGTGATTTTTCACGCTCGAAAATTGCTAATCTCACGGGGACCTCAATTTCAAAACACCAAATTTCACAGAACGTGAAAAATGGTTATATAACTCTTAAAATTTTATGTTTCAAACACAGAAACTAATTTTTATTCTTCAATAAACTAAAAAAAATCATCACTAAATTTGAACGTAACACAAAAATAAATCTCCTAATTATCAAAAAAGTTTCCACCTGGTTTATGGGTGGGCTCTGAATATATTCTCTGAAACATTTTTTTTTATATTCGACTAATAAAGTTTAAAAGTTTTCGCTGATTTGCTTCTTATTTATCATTTTACATTTTATTTAGTGAATATCAAAGCAAGATTTAACAATCTTGTCCAGCCAAAATGAGTAAAATAATTTGAATTTTCTGCTACATTTAGCCCATCAAAAACTAAATTTAAAATCAATAGGCAAAAACAATATAATTTGTAACGATATCGAAGTTTTTATTCAGTATAAGAACAGAAAACAGAAAAAAGTAGTATTTTTTAACTTTTACGAGAATTATCTACCTAAATAATCAAAAATCGTTAAAATTTAAAAGGACTCAGAAAAAAAATCTGAAATGTTTTAAAAAGGTGATTTTAAAGATAAAAAAAATCTTCATTTAATTTTTAATGAAACAAACCTTGATTCTTTTAATTTCATTTGTAACGATACCCTTCAACAAAAATAGCAGTCAAATTTGTAATTACAACGAATGAAAATATTATCTAATCTAATCTAATCTAATCGAACACAAGCGCAGCCAGTCCGAAGAAAGCATCCTGGAAGAACTTGGGGTTAGATTACACCCCAAGTTCTTTCTTGTCAATATCAATTATTGCAGTACACTTGAGTAACCACGAAGATGTATTGCATAAATTAAAGCGGCCAGGCCTACTGTGTTGCATTAACCGCAGAGACAGATTCTGTGAACGGAGCACATTTCACAGAATCTACAGGGGAGGAAGGATGCGTGGACATACCGTACCAAACGCTCCTGTTTACAGTTTCATATGTGTTTTGTATAATGTGTTAAGTGTCAAATATAGTGTGGTTATATAATCAATTAAATATAATAATGCAATATAATGATCATTTAATAAAATCCCTTCACCTATATATAATAACCACTCACCCAAGCACACAAACAGCGACACAAAAGAAATGAAAATGAGCATGCAAAAACAAGACAGCGCGTCCCCGTGGTCAGCGCACTAATCATTACAACGAATGAAAATATTAGTGCATTTAGTTAGTTTCTAAAGAAAACTCAAAATTTTTATAATTCTTTAATTCAAGTTTTTCATTTGAAAACTAATAAAATTAACTCGAATAGTTTTTATGGATGAAATATTCATTATTTTGGTACTTAAAAAAATATTTGAAAAAAATCACGAATTTCACGCCGTTCACGAAATTTAAAAAATCACTAACCCTATATTAGTAATTAAACCGGGGTATTCACTTGCTTAATTCTACAGTAGTTCATAAAATTATTTTGATTCCTATTTGAGTTTGATAAATTATTTTGAGTAAAATCGTTACAGTTTCACAAAAACATAAAATTTCTCGGGATTTCACGGAATAAAGCCGAATTTCGCGGATTTCACGCTGTCCGCGAAATCGTGAAATTTCACTAACCCTTTGAGATTTGACCCATTGAGATTTTTGCTGTAAAATTTGAACGTTTCATGACTCATTTCCAAAAATGTTTGAATAAGTTTTTGACGAAATTTACTGTTTTTCAACAATATCTGTTTCGTATATTCAAGATCAAAGTATGGATAAATCATTAGTTTCATAATAAGGCCGTTGCAAATATTTTTTGCAGTTTATGTCCCTCGACTCTGACCAGGACCATGGGGGAACAGAGGGGAGGGCGCAAAAAAAAGTATAAACATTGAAATTACGAGCCATGGTTTTAACATTTTGATGAAAAAAGTGTTTTAAAATGCATTATACTGCTTTAGATTTTTAAACAAGCCCAAACATGCTAAATATGATTATCAATGCAGAAAAAGCATTTTAGATTGTTTTCAGTTGATTAGACTTCAATTTTCATGGAAATTTTGAAGTTTTTTGGAAAAATATTGTTTTTGCCCCCTGATTTTTCAGACCAATAAACGCATTAACTTTAAAAAATATTTGCAACGGCCTAACTGAAACTAAAGATGTTCACTAAACCATAGTTTTAAGAAATAAAAAAAAAACATTTGTTTGTAATTGGAGTTGAAATTTAGTCAGTATTGATCAAGCAATTGGGTCCTAAAATGAAGCATAGATTGCTGATATTATTGTTTACAGCGATGAAGCTTATTTTTCTGAGTACAATGACCCTTTGTACGACCACATAGTGTTTAAAATGGATTTTTAACTCAATTTTGAAAAATTAACCTCGCGGTCCTTCTTGACAGAAAAGCTCCTACTTGACAGCTCGTTCCAAGGGGACCATAGTTGATCCATCGAAAAAATGTTGTCTTGTCAAAAAAAATTTTGCATTAAAATGAAAAATAGTGATCAGAAATGGTTTTTAATCGTGTTTTTTACCGTTGTACATAAAAATTGACATAGGGCTTTAGTACCCAATTCAAACACTTTTTAATCAAATTTTCCCAAATTCCAGTCTGCACCAACTTGACCTACGACCCGTACGACTTCGCCATCAACATGGAGGTGCTGATGAACGAGTCCAGCATCTACCAAAACTCAATATCGGCCAAAAACCCACCACCCCTCTGTCTACCGGTGCCGATCCCGTACATCCCACTGAACGCCGACCTCTGCCTGCGACTGTTCGACATCTACACGCCCCGGGTGAGGAATCTGCACGCCTGCATGGACATCGAGGCCCGTGTTTGGCGCTATCCGCTGCTCATTCTGCACTTTGACTGCATGCGCATGGGCCAGGACGGATTTGCACTGCTCAAACCCGAAGACGGCGACGGGTTGGAGGAGGTGTTCTACCCGGAAACGGAAACCCAGGTTTCGGTTGACGTTTACGATGAGGTGACGGAAGTGAGGGCGGGGTCGTGATTGTTTTGGATTGCCATAAAGAAGATTGAAAGGATGCTAATTAAATCTCTTTTTATTAACATATATTGGTAAGGGTAAAACTATAGAAAACGGAAAAAGTGCTGCGTCATGCCAAATCGTCGAAATCACTTCTTGCCGTCGCCGTCCTTCTTCGTGTAGGTCATCCCCACACCGATGATGAGCGCAATCACGGTGAATCCTTGGGCCGCGATACGGGCCCGCATCATGTATTGGGACATCTGACGTCGACCCTGGCGGAAGCTCCACAGGCCGTAGCCGAGGGCGCCCAGCGTGGCGGCACATCCGATCGGCACCAGCGGATTCTCCTTCAGCTTGCGGGCCAACTTTTCGCTGGTCGTCTCGATGTGCATGTCGGCGTAATCCTTGCGCATTTGGATCCATTCCAGCTCGGCCGCCTGCTGCTGAGCGGCCATATCCGCCGGGGTCGACATTATGATGCTGATTATTTACTTTTCTAAAAGGATTTTTTTTTCTTCTCAAATGCGCAATTTACAAAAACAAGTGAAAAACTCACTTCGAGACGTAAGCCAATTAAAATTCAGTTGCTTCGAGGTGGGTTATTTGGCTAAGTTATCAACGTTGCATTATTTTCTATGGAAAAATAACTCAAGTTATGAATCGCTATTTCACAATCAAACCAAAACAAACCTCCGACCGAAAGCCGAAGTCAAAACAAAATCTGTCAGAATTATGTAAAAACGCCCGTCCACCCACCGAAAAAACAGTTGTCAAATTTCAGTTGACAGCATAAAAACAATTTAGTACAAAAGTCACCCAACGGAACTCACAGCATCAGCCGGCGTCGAAGCAAAAACACGTGCGCGTGTTTTGTTTACATTCTTCAAATCGAAATTCAGTTTCGGCTCGAGTGTTGCTGAATAATGTTGTGTCCCGAAGTGTGGCGGTTCGAACCGCCGTCCCACGAAATCATCCAAAAGACTGGCACTTTGGACCTGCACGAGCAACCGCGAAAGAAGGACCCCGTCCGGAATGGAATCCGGTCGCATCACTTCAATCAGCTGGTAAGTTAGTGTTCCGGGTGATTCCTCGATAAAGATCCTAAATAAATCGAAACATTGCGTCAGAATCTTGGTGCCTGTCAGAACTCGCGATTTGCATAGTTCACTGTAAGTTGTGGATTGCTTGCTTCTCTTTTGTTGGTTCCACTGGGGAGTATGCTTACTAGTTTCTCGACGTTCCTTACCGTTAGTGATGTGGTGGGAGCAAGGGCGTCTATGCGAAGTGTCCCTAGCTTAAAGTGTATCTGTAACACTATAATTCGTGCTTAAAAAACGTGTACAGTGGGTGTACAGATTACGGAGTTAAAGATGATCAAATTGTTCACCTAGCGCTTCCATTCGATTCCAGGACCAAATTGCTTGCGTGGATAGAGATCATACATACAGACATAGATTTAGGTTAGAATAGAGTTTACATCGGTTTCAGCACCATAACAAACCACTGCGCAGGTCTAGCTCATGTCATTCGCACCGGTTAATGAACCAAACCAAATCTCGATCATTGCGCAATGTACTCGCGCGCACGCCTAACCAAATGAACTCTAGTTCACACACCATCTCGGGCTCGCTGTGTCTTCATTTGTCAAATAACTTCCCCAGATTACGGTCGTCCTGCCGGACGTAGCCAGCATCCCGGTTGCCTTAGAAACGGCTCTCGCCGACAGCGATCACTACCTGGTCCGTAACGTCTCGCTGCGCGCCCTCACCAACCGCGCGTTCCTCGAGGGATTCGTCAAACGAGGTATTCAGACCATTCCTGCACGGTTGAAAGATCTTTGCAAATTCGATGCTTTCGTATTTTTGCAGGAACCTTCTACGCAGTATCTTTCCGGACCCGGCTGGACACGGACGACTGTGTGGCGGTTACGCCAGCGGGTGTCCTCGTGCTGCACCTGAACAAGGAAACCTACCAAACCCTGGGCTTGGAGGGCCGCGTCTCGCAGTTTGCTCGCAAGCGAAACAGTAAATACGGTGAGTAATTTAATTGTGTGGTGAAATGTTAAGTAACGCAAGGCACGGCACGGCGGGGGTTCATCCCGGGAAGGGAAGCTCGAAAATGAAAACAGAGAAACGAAAATAGACGCAACGTTCGAGAATTTCTCCCGCTTGAACCCACCGGTGCTGAGCGTTACGGTTTTTGACGACAATCACTGAAGTCAATTTTATCTGGAACACTCAGAAAAACAATGCTCGGTCAACCGGCGCGGCTGGAAGACATGGCGCTGAAGCGATCGGCGACGTGGCTTTGTGTGATCGCCGAGAATCTGATGCCGATCATGCTGCACATGTCGAAAAGTCGTGGCACAGAGGAACATGAAGGGCAAAAGATTCTGAAGCAGATCGTGTCCGATCTGCGGGACGACTACGACCATTGCGTGCCGGCGCACCTGTTTGATGAGTTTGGCAGGGAACTGATCGAGCAGATAAAGGATCTGATCGAGCGGGTGAAGCGAGCGCTGGACGTCAGAGCTTCGATGGCGAAGTTTCTTGCCCAGGTGAACGTCGCGATCGCCATGTCCGATATCTTGCTGTCGCGGAAGCTGCGATCGCTCAAGATTGATGATATGCCCAAAATGATGCGACATGTGTTCTACTCCAGGATGAGCGACATGAAGGGGTTGAGGTACTTGAGTTTGGGCTCGATGACTGGCGGTTGGAAGACGTTCGATATGCAGGAGACTATCATGAAGGGAATGGTGACGATGAAGAACCTTACCGGGCTTACGCTGAACTATGACTGTACGGACACGATCTTGCAGGGGTTGGCAAAATTTTGCCCAAATCTGGAGTACGTGGACATTTCAAATTCTAAGTACATTACGAACGATAGTATCGAACATTTAGTTAAACTAAAGAATCTCAAGGTGGCTCTTCTGCATCGTACTCAAATAACAATTTCCGGAATTATTGAGCTGCTGGTAAAGGCAAAGAATCTCACCGATTTGGGTCGATACGACGAGCTGGGTCGCTGTCTGGAGTTTATCGATCAAAACTATCCACAAATAAGCAGTTTGAAACTGCGCAAGTTCGAAACCCGCTTCGCAACAACCCGGCACATCCAGCTTCTAGCGGAACTTTGCCCAGACATGTACTACGTGTCAATCTTCCACAACATGCTGCTGATGGATCTGATGGCACTGGTCGGCATCAACAACCTCTCCGAACTGTATCTGCTTTCGTGCGACTTCTTCGCCGATCAAATCCGGGACGTTCTCCAGGTCAAGGGTTGCAACCTGACCTGCCTCCACCTGGAACACGTCGACCAAATCGACATGAACGCGCTGATCTACATCAGCCAGTACTGTGTGGATCTTAAAGTGCTTTCGCTGTACAACTGCGTCATGATCCCTTCGACGTCACTCTACACCCGGCGCTTCGCCATTCCTCCGTTCATGAACCTCGAAAAGCTGTGGTTCGTCAGCGACTGTCCACCGCAATATCTGGAATTTATCCTCGTTACCGCACTCAAGATCAAGTTCATCCAGCTGGGCACGCAGGTGTTCACCAGTGACGAAATGTTCGAGCGGATCTTCCTGCGCAATCCGCTGCAGTACCTGGAGGACATCCGGATCATCAATTCGGATGAGCTGACGATAGCGACCGCGTATCGAATGGTGGAGAACTGCACCAGCTTAAAAGTCCTCAACGAGATCGAGTGCTGGAAAAAGGTTCGCGATTATGAGCTGGTGCAGTTCCGCGAGATGCTTAAGGAGCGAAACTACGCGGTCCATACGGCACCACTTCGGAAGTACGCCACCGAGCAGATGAATTGACTTGTTTTGAACTTTCTTTGTACATATATCGAATAAAAACACCTTTTCAACCCCGCAGTTAACCTTCTTTTCTTTCGTCCATCTTTTCCCCGCGCAGTGGTCCAAATCGATCTGAAGACGCTCGCACCGGAAACGAACCAACTTGCGCGCGTCCAGGAATGCTTGGGTCGCGAATGCTTGGGGCGTTTCACGCTGCAGGTATCGTGGACACCTCCCGCCAGCGATGCCTCCGGCAAGATCTGTGCCTCGTCCGTTGCGAAGCACTTTGCCGAACTCGACCCCGCCATCAAGGTGGAACTGATGCCGACGGCGATCAAAACACACCAGGAGTGCGGACTGCAGGTTCCGGAGTTTAGCCTGGGTGAGGATGTCGAGAAGGAGTTTTGCACCGGAGCCGAGCTGGTCGAGTTTATGGGAATGGTGGCGCTGTCGTGTGAAACGGAGGAGGACGAGTATCTGAACTCGTACGACTTTTGCGGCGAGCGGAGGGAGATTGGGAACGTTAAGGTGCTCCACTGGAGGGGACTTTTCACGACGGCTCAGGTGGAAGCGGTCTACGATGCCGTACGGGAGGCACTGGTAAAAGAAGCGCACGTGCCATGGTTTGGGTTTTATGTACACGGGTTTTCGCACAGCCCGGTTAGCTTTGGGATGCGAGAGAACTACTTCCATACCGATGGGGACAATTCGTACGCCGTGGTGCTGAATCCAAAGGGGGAATACCTGTGGTATCAACTGGCGGGAAACAATAAAATACCGAAATAAGGGCCTGATAAAATGCTACTTCCTTCACTGATGAGACTCATATCACCTTCCTGTGTCATTTGTAAGCATTGATTACAGTTCTTGAACGAACCATTCAGTAAAGAGCCATCAGTAACGCTGCAGGACAGACAGCACGAAATTTTGAAGGAAATCTTCAAATTCCGGTAGCGATATCTGAGCTACCAACGAAAGATTTATTTAGCTACCAACCAAGGATGTTCCAAAGTTTTCAAATGGACCTGTAATTTTTAGCACATTTTTCAGCGTCTCCGAACGTCAACAGAGAGCTGTCAGCGAGCGGTAACTCAAACTGCAACCAATCTCTCTGAGTTCCCGCACACGGAATCAAAACAAATGTGACTGATCAGGTGACAAGCTTGAAAAACAGTTTGAATCCAAGCCCGAGCATCTCCAGCAAACTGGACGCCGCCGCCGAGATGACACCGAATCCGAAACAGAACAAGCAGGCGACCAGCAAGCCGCCGGAAGAGTCGGCTGCTGGTGGTAGCACCAGCAATCCCGAAGATAACACCTCCGGCGAGGAGTTCCAGGAGGGAGAGGACGAAGACATTGAAGTCTCGCTCGATGGTAGGGTCGAGGGTTGCTCTAAACTGGGGAACAATCGCTTAAATCTTACATTTTAGAGTTCGACTCGGTCAACAACTATCTGGACTCGCTGAACACGGCACTGGATGCCATTGAGCAACGGAACGATAACCTGCAGGAGCAACTGCTGAGCTTGCTGCAGTCGAACCGCGAAATCCGCAAGTCCATGCAGGAAGAGGCTGAAAAGAGGCCTCCGAACGGGGGAGCTGGAGCGGGTGGGAAGGAACCGGAAGCGGCCGCTTCCGGTGAGGCTATGGAGCATTGAGCTTAGGTTAAGTCTTTTATTCCAAATCAAGTATTGTGGGTTTGAATATTTGTGTAAATAAAACATATTTATCGGTGTTAGTGAGTTTTATTGATAACGATTTCTACAACTTAGCTTCGACATCATGATCGGCGCTGTACAGCATCAACAGCTTGAACTTCTCGCAGTCAATTCTGTCAACGATCCGGGTAGTGTCTTTGCCCTTCTTCAAGTGGTCCAGCACCATTTGGCCTCGAGTCAACCTACCGGTCAGTTCGATGTCCACGTGAAATTGTTCCGAATGTTCAACAATCTCCGGACAGATAAAAACTGCCGCCAAAAACGCGTCGCAAGGCATCCACTTGTCCCAGTGACTGTAGCACTTGGTCTCCACCTGGTTCAGCATCTGAACCGCTCTATTCTTCGAATTTCCTACGACATCCATTCTCCAGCTCATCGGCAGCGACTGGTGCTGCGTGATGCATGTTTCCCACGGTAGCACCGTAATCGGACACTGCACGGTATTCAGCACGACATGAGCCGCTTCCGGATCAGCCCAAAAGTTAAACTCGGCCGACTTGGTCACGTTCCCAACTCCGTTGCGATTGCCTCCCATGATGTACAGATCCTTAATCATCCCACTAACCTTCGGGTACATCTTAAGACACAGCGCCAAATTCGTCAACGGTCCAACGAAGATCAACGAAATCTCCCCCGGATTTCCAGCGATTCTTCTGTACAACTCATTCACCGCATGCTCAGCCCTTATCAACCCCTCGTCCACCACATCCGGAAAGTTCAAATCACCAAACCCGTCTACGCCGTGAAAGTGTCGCTCCCTCTCCAAAATCGGCGTCGTCAGCGGTTCCTCAGCCCCTCGATAAACCGGAACATCCGTCCTCCCAATAGCACCCAAAATCCTCACCACATTCCGCGTAGCGTTGTGCACATCGGTATTCCCGTGCGTACAGGTAATCGCCTCAACGCTAAAGTTGTACTTCCGCTCGCACTTGAGCAGCAACAACAAAGCCCACGCGTCGTCCGTCCCGACGTCAACATCCACGATCACTCGCCGCCGGCGAGCCGAACCATTGCTAGTTGGTGGTGCAGCCATTTTAATTCCGTCCAGAGATTCCTTGCTGTGTCGCTCTCGATGCTGCTCCAACACTGAACGGGCTAAGCGCGTTTGGAGCTGATTATGTCGCGACGCGCGACGGAATTAGGTAAACATAATTCGGGAACGACACTACCACTACGAAAGGATGAACGCTACAAGCGAGCGGTTTTTGATTTTGGAGATCGTTGCTTGTGGTTGTGAACTGATTAAAGTTAAATGCTTTTAGGTTTATAAAACGATAACATCACGTTTGAGTTGTTGTTCAGTTTTGGGGTGGCGCAGTCTCCAACCAAATATTTTTCAAGTGAGCAAGAACTGAACAATGGAACACGTGTACTTAAATCAATGTTGACTGTCTTGTTGTTTAACGCATTTTAGTAAACAGAATGTTGGAATGGGAACTTGTGCCTACTTTTTCTGAATTAAATATAATATATTATGTTTATTGAGCTTTTTGATAAATTTTACATTTCTTTCAAATGTCAAGTGGTATGCCTAAATGCTTTTCATCTTTGTTGTTCTGTTCACATTGCATTTATTTATTTCAAATTATTTTATATGCATCCGTTGATTCTAAAAGGACTGACTAAAATCCTGGAGGTATTGTTTTCTATGCAACCTTTAGACGCTGATCCAACGGCAATGGCTGCTGCGTTTTGGGCAGCTCCGATTCTTCGTCGAATGGTCGCCACCACAGTTGAAGCATTTTGCTTCGATGCACGGATAGAAATCCTGTAATCTAATCCGGTAACTCTATGTTGTTGAATTTGTAAACAGTGAAATGTTTTCCAAATTGTAATTTTTTCGATTTTGAACAACAATGTTCTCGATTTTGAAATCATCTACATCGAAATCGAAAGATCAAACCATCGGGGTTTGAGTGGGACTGGGGGTGTGACTGGGTCATGCAATAATGCAGAAGTTTGTTTGATCTAATCTTACCCTTCAGACCCAATGTCACCCCGGTAGTTTTTATTTTTTTATAAAACATATAAAATCACTTAGATTTTAACATCCTCCCTAGGCACTCCTGTACTAAAAACCACTCAGTAGAAACCATGTAACCAGCGAAACCACTCATCATTTTGCACTATCACTCGAGTTGAAGAAAGGCAAGACGCAGATTCTCCAGAAAGGAGACCGCAGAACCAATCGTGTTGTGACGTCGTGTGGACGTTTCCGAGTTACTTCCTGGTAGGATAAAATATCGATTTTCAAACAGTCAGAACCCTTCCGTACGCGACAGATTTTGTCGAACTCGAGAAGATTCACAAAATCCAAGGTAGGGTCATTATTTCTTACTACGCCATTGCGTTTGCATAATGATATCGATTGTTTTTATCATCGCATTTCAGTGTAATTTTTCCATCATGAAGTTTGCTGCGCTGATTTTGGGCCTGGTGGCCGGCCTAGCGGTGGCCCACGGGGCCGTCGAGGGCGATAGTTGCACCACCAACAAGGGTACGTGTCCATTAAAATTTTCCTACGATTTTCTAGAACGATTCTGATGTTTAGACAAAGGCCTGACAGCAAAGGGCAATAAGTGACTCAGCTGTTGCGACTCTCAGTTTGAGAGTAACTCACTTCTAGTATTATATAGGGCAAACTGTGCTAACTAGAAACAAATTGACTTAAAATCATTTTAAAGCCATTGATTCTACTTTCCCAACCTCCCCTTCCAGATAAATGTACGGCCCTGTTTTCCGGCTTTTCCCACGTGGAGAAGGACATGCACAAGTACACCAAGCAAATGCTAGTCAAGTCGTACGACTTCCTGCTGCTCTCGTCGGTCTTTGACCAACACAGCATGGATAGGCCCGGGTTCGAGAAGCTGTACCGCAAGATCGCCGACAAGGCCTGGGACGATACCATCGATCTGATCAAGTACCAGAGCCGTCGTGGAGCGGTCGTTACGCTGGACGAAACCAACTTTGCGCACAACGTGAGCAGTCTTTTGACGAGCAACGAAGCCTCCTCGCTGAAGCTGGCTCTGGATTACGAGAAACTGATGGCCACTGAGGCTCACATGATGCATAAGAAGATCTCCCATACTGGGGAAAGCAACCATTACGATCCGGATGCGGCCCATTACTTGGATGAGAACCTGATTGAGTACCAGAGTGGCACTATCCGTAAGCTGTCTGGTCATATTAGAAACTTGAACGACATTCTTGGTGAGGCTGGCACCAAGGATCTTGGCCTGCAAATGTTTGATGATTATTTGGATAAGGTTGAGTAAAGGGTGCTTATTTCCAGTAGCAGTAGGCATGTAGAATCTAATTAGTTTGTTCAGGAATGACATAAAGTGATAGCTGATAAAAGTGCTGCAAAATATGATGTACTGACTTAAATCGTGTTTAAAGTTAAAGAAGATTGGAATAAAATAAAGTTTTAGTGGAAAAACACTCCTGTTTGAATCACCCCTCATAAACCATAACATTGCGCATAACTTTTAGTACAATCTCCACCCTCTGACAGCAACGACGACGGGACGAGCACTCACGCGCACCTGTCAGTTTGTTTTGGTTTTGCACTCAACTTTTATATCACCACCACCACCACCTCAAAATTGGGTGGCACTTGTTTTGTTTGGTATCGAGCGCATGCAGCAACAACCTTGCACCACCCAACAAACACCCACCCACTCACCCCCTACGAAAGAGAGTGTCAGCCTGACATCACCGCATGAGCAAGCACGCACTCACACACACACATCAAGCAGCAGCAGCATAAAATTAAAAATAAAGATGGCGCACGCTGTCAAATGGGGTGGCGTGACGGCACCAACACCAACGTGTTTGTTTGGGCAGGAGTTGCCACCGAGCGTTATGCTGGGCACATGTTTTGTGGTTCTTCCACATGGGAGCATAGTCTGTCAAAAAATAGTTATAGCAAGAAAACCTGAGTTATATGGCGATTTTCAGTAAAATGACATTTTCCGGGCAAATCCACCGGATTTGTTTTCTATTGGTTTATTTTGCATGTCAAAATGGATCGAAAAACGCTTTAAAATCATTTTTTGTTAAACTATGAGAAAAACGGTGATTGGATTATAGTCCATGTAATTGGGTCCTAAAATTAAGCATATATTTTTAATATTATTATTCACAACGATAAAGCTTATTTTCTGAGAACAATGACCCTTTGAACGACCGCAAAGGATTTACATACATGTAGAAAATCACAAAATTTCATATTACAGAAAATTTATTGAAACCATTAAAAAGATGATTTTCAATCACTTCTGAAACATTCATGAAGATATTCCATGATTAAACTGAGTTAGAGACGATTTTAGGCTCAACATTTTGCCGTGCGCAAAGCGGACTGTCAAACTTTCTGAGTGTTTTTCTCGAAACACCGAGTTGATTTACGGATGCCACGATATCTCGAGATGGGATGAACCAAATTGGCTGAAATTTGGGGTAAAGACTCCCAAGACATATCTCGTGTGCATGACGAAGCCCGATTTTGAAATTTTACTTTAAAAAAATACAAAAATCAAAAACTGATTTTTTATATGAAAAACAGAAAAATATTTTTATCTTTTTTTAAAATAAGTTTTTTGAAAATCGGCCTACGTCATGCACACAGGACTGGTTTAACGAGCCTTCACCGAAATTTTGAGCCGATTTGGTCAAGGCAGTGTTGAGATATCGTGGCACCCGTTTTTTGAAACTTTCAACTTCAAATAGCTATATCTCGGCAATGATACAACCAAATGTCTTCAAATTTGTTTTGATAATAGATAAAAATGTATATTTTAATACCCTGAAAATAGATTTTAAATAAAACTAAGTGTGTACTCACACAAACCTCTGACATTTCTGTCGATTTACATGTATGTAACCCCTTAAAATTGATTTTTAATTCAATTTTAAAAAGTAAACTTCACTAACTTTTGAAAAGATTCAAAATACCTTTCGAATGCAACTAAGGGTTTGTTCAAATCGTTCAAATATTACGTCCAGGGATTATCAGAATTTCAGAAATGAAATTTCGATGCTCAGTATAACAAAAATATAGATTTTTTGAAAGCATTTTAAGAGTTTTATTTGAAAGGTTCATATAAATACAGGGAATCTCAAAGATTATAGATACTTCTTGAAATAAAACTCTAGATTTGATAGGAAGAGTCCTGGTGTGGAATGCATTTTTCACCATTGTTTGCATTGAAATAAAAAAAGAAACCATGGTCGATAATTTTATATGTTTGTCCAACCCGAGGTCCAACCCCCTAGATTATGTTAAGGACAAAAACTTTTAAAAATACAAAATTGAAATTATTGAAAATCATGTATTTTTTCGCATGTTAAAAAATTAAAGAAGCCGTACCGCCCCCTTCCTTCACGAGATATAAAAAAAAGGGCCTCCGAATCGTGAATTTTAAAGTAAAATGACTCTTTTATAAGCCCTCTTATTGACAAAAGCAGAATCTGTAGTTATAAAACTATACAGGACATTTAAGAAGGGGGTACATATATGGAAGCGTTGTCCCGTCACGAATAATGACAATTGTTTAATTTGCAATAGTTCGTGAAATCGGATTTGCATCATATTTTGGATTCTCTTCGTACTCGAAAACACCTTTAAAATGCTTATTAGAAATCGAAAATTGGTCAAAGGGAAACAGAGTTACGACTGACGCAAGTTTGCGTTGTCCCGTCACGACAATTTTTTGGTCAAAAAAAGGTGCTCATTTGTCGTGTCTAGAAGCAAATCGTGTAACAGGCAAGTTTTTGGTCGATCTAAACTAAATCGACCCTCCTGAACCCAAATTTGCTTGTTGATTTTCCAGAGTCTCAAAGGGAAGCGAGATATTCAAGATGGCGTCTAATATGGCGGCTGAATGGAAAAACCACCATAAAAGGATTTTTTGCAATTCCGTCTTGAAACTTCCTACTTTTCCTGTCATTCTCGCGTGACGAAACAGCCTACTTTTATCTACTAAAAATAACAGAATCGAATAGAAACACATTTCAAAACAAATGCTGAAAAGTTCTACTTTTCAGCACTCAAATGGATGCTGAAAAGTTGAACTTTTCAGCACTTGTTTTGAAAAGTAATACTTTTCAAATGGGTGTTTTTAAGAAATGCAAAAAATTTGTATGGAACTCGTTGCAAACCTTGATTTTTTCAGCACTTGTCGTATTTATCCAACCCGGGCAGACGGTAATAACAAAATCAATAATGTTTCAATAACAAATCCCATTAAAATAACAAAAAGTGTTATTATTTTATCCTGAAGTTCAACTTCAAGAAGAAAAAAATAATAACAGTTTCTGATGAAATAACAAAATTTGGTATTGAAGTTATATTATATTGAAAATGTTTAATAACACGCTAATAAGAGGAAATGTTATACATTTCAAAAACTCTCCTAATAACAAAATTTGTTATTCGGTCGGTATACTGACTTAGAAATAAAATTACCATGAATCGCACAAATGGAAAACTTTCTAAGTGTCCATAACACAATTTGTTAAATATGTTTATATCTTTGGGATAATTTTGTCAAATTTCGTCGGGGTCATTATTTTGACCATGAAAATTGGCTAGAACTATGGGATAATTTTGACCAATTTCGTCGAGGTCACTATTTTGGCCATGAAATGGTGTCCTTAAGCTAAAATTATTCTAAAAAGTTGAAATTTTGAAAGTTGATTTTTTTTTAATTATTTGATATACCCCCTAAGGGACTTTGTTTAAAATGGTTAGAACTATGGGATAATTTTGACCAATTTCGTCAGGGTCATTATTCTGGCCATGAAATGGGGTCCTTAAGCTAAAATTATTCTAAAAAGCTAAAATTTTGAAAGTTGATTTTTTTAATTATTTGATATACCCCCTAAGGAACTAAAATTGGCTGAAATTGGCTAGAACTATGGGATAATTTTGACCAATTTTGTCGGAATCATTATTTTGGCCATGAAATGGGGTCCTTAAGCTAAAATTATTCTGAAAAGTTGAAATTTTGAAAGTTGATTTTTTTAAATTATTTGATATACCCCCTAAGGGATTTTACTAAAATTGGCTAGAACTATGAAATAATTTTGACCAATTTTATCGGGGTCATTTATTTCACCATGAAATGGGGGTTCAAGCTAAAATTAATCAGATAAAATTAACTTTTGAGAGTTCATTTTTTTTTTAATTTTGTTATATTCCCTAACGGAATTGATTTATTTCTTGAGAATTTTTGATGTGTTATTATTTTCACAGAGCCAGGAAGTCGGAGCTGACGTTGAAGTTCGAGCTGGAGTGAGACCTCGGAGACTGCATCGGATTCAGCAAATTGTTAGCAACTTTTACTTGGAGTCGGAATCTGTGAAGTCGGGTATTTTTAGAGCTGAAGTCGTCGTTGACGTCATATCCTGCATCCAGAGTCGGAGTTGTCTTCAAAGTGTGGATTCAAAGTCGCTTGGAGGTACCCGACTCTGTAGTCCTAACTAGTTATGGCAACAGCAGGTTTATTTGCAAATTACAAATAAACCAAAACAATAACTTTTTTTGTTATGGAGACATACCAGTTCAATAACATTTTTTGTTATTATGCTGCTCCACCTCTCCGCACAAAATAACAAATCTTGTTATTCCTTCATGATTCCTTCTGTGTTATTGGTTTGTTATTGCAATAACAACATAATAACAGTTTAAGTTATTCTTTGAACAAATCTTTGTTATTGATTTTTGTTATTTTAACAACTAATCCGATCATCCCAATAACATATTTCGATCTTCTCACAATATCAAAACCTGACCTTCCCAAGATATTTCCGTCTGCTCGGGAATTCGGTGAACCTCGTTGGATAGATGTACGACACCTGAAAAACAAACAAATTTTCTAGCTTCGCCATATTGGTCGCCATCTTGGATTGCACATTCCCTGAGTATTTTGGAATATTCTAAAGCTCATATTCGAGTTCAGCAACCCTTTGTTGAATTTGATTTGTTCATTGCCGGTAACATTTCTTTATAAAATATCGTATATTCTAGTACCGCCATATTGGATTGCACATTCCCTGAATACTTTGGAGTATTCTAGGGGTCATATTCGAGCTCAGCGACCCTAAATTAGTTAAAGTTGACTAGTCAGTAGAGATTTTCACAATTGCTTCATTTCGTGACGGGACAAAACGAGCGTTGTCCCGTCACGAAATGAAGTACCTGTCAAATCAACAAAATTTTACGAAATTGGGTGATCCAGGAAGCAAAATCTTCGTTTTTAATTTTAGAAACAACTGTAGAAAAAGGTTTTTCCAGAAACTTACTTCACTTTTGTGTTAAAAATCACTTGACTCAAACTTTGTGTTTTTAAATGTTTGCTGGAGTGAATCTTATTGGAAATTTAATGTACTTTCCAAATTTGTATAAATATTGGTACCTTTTCCCACAGATTTTAAAGTTATCAGCAAAAAACTGAAAACATATGCGTACAAACGTTGTCCCGTCACGAAAGAATCGGTCTACTAATCCAACTAGCAAACTAAAACATGTGCCACCACTTTAGCACCCATCAGGGAAGTAAATCGCTTCCCCCACATTGGCAAACTTATTTTTTCCTTCAATCATCACAGACGGCACTCACCGTCGTCTGTGTCAGCTTGGTGTGTCCCAGAAAAGCAAAAACAGACAAAAAAAAATAACTCACTCACCGTCGCGCGCTCTATACGCAAGACCCCTGTGTGTATCTCGAACATACTTTTGACGACGACGACACCAGTATAGAAGCCATCGAAGACGGTGGTCGGGTTGCCACACCAGCCCCAGTCCCAACAAACGCGTAGCAGAAGCAGCAGCAGGTACTGGTACAGTGTGCCAATGTATGCTGGTGGCTAGTATTTTCCACTGGCTCGCAGGTTTGGCACTATTCTTGTTCACCGTTCATTATCTGTACTACATCGTGACGGCGCTACGTTCCTCCCCGTCGACGACGACCAGGTCCCGGTCCCGGTCCAGGTCCAGCCGTGGTCCAGTTGGTGGTGGGCCAGGTCCAGTCCCGATGCAGTCCGAGGACGCAAAGTACATCAAAAAGTGAGTTTCGCCTGGCCAGTTCTGTGCCAATTCGATTATGAAATCCTCCAGTTATTGATTTTTTTTTTGCTTCTTTTCTTGCCTTCGTCGTCGTGCCGTGTCGTGCTTGACGACGACTTCGAAACCAACTTGCGGTGTGAATCCGCAGACGATGGAAGGGCGGCACCATCGAGCCACATCCGACCGAGAAGGCCCTCATCGTGAACTACAAGCTGGAGGCGGCCGTCTTTGGCGAGCCCGGAGATCCCATGCTGGAAGATAAAAAGGTGCGCGGATGAGTCATTCTTGTTAGAATCCAACTAGTCGAGTGTGTGTGTTTTTTTTCGGGAGGGGGAGTGTGTTGTGTGCATTATGGGCCCCGGCCCCGGTGAAGGTCGCGGAACTCGCGCGAAGAGATGTGAACTGCGCGGACAGAACACTGTGCGAAGGGGTTTGTGAATTGTATGCATTGCACATCAGGCAGGTGACTGTGCTAGATCAAGGTCGACCAGCAGGGACTGGACTGGGTTACAAATAAGGAAGCAAAACGGTTGAAAGCAGTTTGGTCGCGCGGGTTGGGTGATGTTGATGCTGGTGATCTGCGAAGAGCTGCTGCTGCCTAATGAAGATTGGAGTGGAACTCAAATATTGACTCTGTGGTAAACATTTCGAAGAAGGTGTGAAATTCTCCGATTGGGTGGAAATGAATGATGACATTGAAATCTACGAACTGTAGTGTAATTCATACTATTCAGCAACCTCGAGATTTTTTCATGTGTGTGTTGGAGTTCACTATAACATTGCAGAAATACCAGAATTTCATGTCACTGCAAAAAAAAATATATATTTTTATGGTTTTGGTAAAAAACGGCACAGAACAACTAAAAAAGTACATCCAAATTCAAACTTGAAGCTGGTAGGTGCTCTGAAAACTGTGGTCCTTATTCAGACTGTAGTCCCGATTCGCCTCAGTTCAGCCTTAATCCAAGTCTGACTAAAAAACAACTGAAATACCTAAACTTGGCACTAAAATAAGTTTTTGCGTGTGTGAACAACCAATCCAATATCCGTAGGCCGGCTACGAAATGATGGAAAAGTATAATTTATGTCAGTTCCGGGCTTCAGTTAGTGTTATCCCGCACACTACTTCCAATGACCCATTTTTAAATCTATTTCTTTTTTCGAAAATGTTTTATTTAATTATTTTTAAATGAAAATTACAATTCCAATACTTCTAACTTACGTGAAATTGTCCGAGGATTCCGAATATGACAAAATTGAGACCAAAAAGTGCCGCTATGGAAGCCTACAGGGCAAAAACTAACGTTGTAAATTGTTTGTTCTAGAAAAATAGAAAAAACTATGAGAAAAACTGCGATTGGCCAAAAAGTTAATACCGTAGGCTTATAGTCCATGAAATTACCTATCTTTTGACCTATGGGAGTATGGGTGTTGGAGGCTGTTGGAAAAAGATATTAAGGTTTCAAAAAAATCAATTTTTGACAGTAATTTGCAAAAGCTAAGAGAAAAAGTCAAACCAATCGCGGATGTCTATGGCACATTTTAAAGTGCTTCAAAAGACCTTTCGAATGCATCTAAGAGAGTTGGATGGATGAAGTTGATAAAGTTTTACGGAAATGTGAGCAATTTTAAGATTTTTTATGTTTTTTGACCTCAAACTTCAAATCCCGTTTTACCCCACTTTCCTTTGTCGTAGAGAGCTCATATTTGGCATGAGTTCATCTCATGCATAGACAAACAAACGCTGAAAGTTTCACCCAAATCGGAGCACCTCGATACAACCTCTAGCACAAACCGAGCAATATTTACAAATACTGCCTCAAGAAATGTTTTTGGCAAGCAGTAACAAACATTTCGGCACCCTCAGAAAACGTCAAACTAGAAAGGAATGCCGTATTATAGCTTTTCTCAGAGCCGTATTGTTAACCCTTTACAACCCATCCCCGCCTCCAGACGGGCTTCGATTTAAAAAAATCATTTTTCAACCAATTTTTGATCTTTAAAAAGCACTGGAAAGAAGGAATTTTTAAATTTTAGAAAATTTTAGGGTAATATTTGTAACTTGTTTTATGTGACTTTGCTAGGGTCATTAAAAACGAGAACTTTGGTTGTGTTTTTTACGGGATTGCCTCAAAAGGCCGAAATTCAAAAGGCAGAATCTCGGATAGCCGAAATTCAAAAGGCCGAATTTTGCCTTTTGCTCAGATGGCAGAACGTCTCAAAAGGCCGAATGTCTTGAAAGTCAGAATGATTTTGGAATTCCGAATTTTTTGTTTATTGAATTATATTGATGATAATCGAAATTTGATCATTCGTCACCTAGTACTTAAATGAATTCAAATTATTTTAATTATTTTTGCGGCAAATTAATAAAAACACTAAAAATTTAGTTAGCAGTAATGCTAGAACGTTATGCCTTCTTTATTTCGAAACCAATTTTTGTTACATAAGGCCGTTGCAAATATTTTTAAAGAACTGCGGCGAGAGAGTAATTCTGTGATGTCGCAGATAAATTCCCTGGCTGATTTTGGAACCTTCCTGGTCCAGCGAAAAAACATTGCTGATTCTTGCGAAACTTCCATTCATAATTATAAAAAATGACGATCTCATCGTCAACTTTCTTAAGATTTCTTGACTTCAATTTCTGGTTTTAAAAGCCACACATTTTTTATTCTTGCAAAAAAAAAAACAATTTTTAATGATCGATAACAATACTCTCTACTTTTGGCGAACAGTAAATTGGTTCCACTTTGACAGTTCAAAATTGAGGCCGTTTTGCGAACCACTATTCGATTATCCGAAGGCCTTGACAAAATTTTACTTCGGATAATCGAAACTCCGGATAATCGAATCAGGAAATATTGTTTGCGTTGTTTTATTTTTGATTGTTGAGCTTTAGTATTATCTACCCTAAAGTGGTTTAAAATATTTATATCCAAGATGGCGGCCAAAAATAGGATGTTGAAATATTGAAAAAATGCATTTTTTTCAATTTACAGGCAATAAACCAATTTTTAACTAAAATGGGGTCACAGAAATCGAATTTGATGTATGATGTAAGAAAAGAAAAAAATACGATTTTTTGTTCGTGATTCGATAATCGATAGTAAATAAATGAAAAAAAAAAACATACAAAATTCCACTTCATCTGATAATAATGAAAATCATGCAAATTATGAAAATTTGAGTATATTCGGAAATATACGGTATTTTGTGAACAATTTTAAGTGCATATTTTTTCTTTGAAACTTACTACATTTTTAAAAAACGTTTTCTTAGTGAAAGCATTGAAAATTTAACATGACATGGTTGAATTAATCTATTAAGAAAGATTTTTAAAAAGAATTATCGAAATAACGATAACGTTAACGATCGATTATCGTTATCGTGCCGACGATAGAGAACCATTATCGTCAGACGATAATATAATCGACTATAATTTTATCAATTAACAACCTTGAAAAACAATCTTTAAACCAAGAAAGATAAATTCTTGGGCTGTAAAATTTTTGTTCAAAATAAATCAATTGTCCCCATTATTTCTCTACCTCTCTCCCCACAACCAGGACTGCCAACGGATCATCCGCCTCAAGTCGCTGAACGCCAAAACCGACCCCGCCGTGCTGGCCCGCGAAGTGGTGGACAAGTGCGACCTCATCCACAAGTCCCAGCTGTCCGACATCGAGCAGATCATCTACTACCTGAAGAATCGCAAAAATGTCGAAACTCCGTCGACGGCCAGCAGCACCGCGTCCGGGGCACTTCCGCCGGGCAACGGGCCGTTTCGCGCACTTCCGGCAAGGTGTCGCCCCACGAGGCGGAAAAGGCCTCGATCCGCAACATTGACGAGTACATCGAGCTGCTGTACGAAGATCTGCCGGAGAAGATTAAGGGCTCGCGGCTGATTCTGCAGCTCGCACGTGACCCCGACAACCTCGGCGAGCTGGAGAAAAACGGTGAGTGGGTTGAAGTGCGATGAAGATCGAGGAAGGAAGAGTGTGTAGTAAAAGCAACGCCACTTGTTTATGGAGATGGTGGATTGCGGATAATTTATGCGTACCTTCATTGAGTTTTGAGCTTACTTGGGGGCGGCTTTGTGTGGGCGGTTACACAGGTGTGAATTGCGCGAAACGCAAATTTTGCGGTCTTGTTTGCTTAAAGTACCGTTGGGTAGGGTCAAATTGGGAAACCTGATCAAAACAAACCCGAAGCATTCGAATTAGCAGACATTCAAAGTAGCGAAGTGTAGTGTTTTTTTCCTAAACAGTTCTAAGACATTTTTTTCAGAAATATCGTTCTCATGATACATATTTTCGAATACAGTCATGCCCCGGTTTTGCACGCCTCGGTTTTGCACTGCCCCGGTTTTGATTCGTACAGCTGCCTCGGTTAAGCAAGGCCCAGTGCTTAACTGAAGCACAGAGCTTATGGGATTTTGGCTATATGGGAGACAACACTCAAAATTTTCACAAATCTACGTTTTTTCAAAAAAAAAAAATACTCAAAATTTCAATTTTAACAATATAGGTATCAAATGATCGGGATTTTTTTCATACATTTCAAATGTAATAATAAGGTATTTCAAAAACACTAAATTTTTTACAAAACTACGTATTTTCGAAAAAAATACTCAAAATTTCAGTTTTTAAAGTATGGGTATCAAACGATTAGGATTTTTTCATAACAACATTTTTTGAAAATACTCAAAATTTCCACAAAACTACGAATTTTCGAAAAAAATACTCAACATTTCTGTTTTTACAATATGGGTATCGAACGATCGGGAATTTTTCATACATTTCGAATGTAATATCAACATATTTTGAAAACACTCAAAATTTTCACAAAAAATTAGTTTTTACAATATTGGTATTAAACGATCAGGATTTTCTCATAAATTTCGAATGTGATAACAACATTTTTTGAAAATACTCAAAATTTTCACAAAACTACGAATTTTCGAAAAATACTCAAAATTTCAGTTTTTACAATATAATTATCAAACGATCAGGATTTTTTTTCTATATTTCGAATGCAATAACATTTTTTTTAAATACTTAAAATTTTCACAAAACATGCATGCATGAAAAAATCCCAATCGTTTGATACACATATTGTTAAAACTGAAATTCTGAGTAATTCTTCAAAAATACGTAGTTTTGTGAAAATGAGTATTTTAAAAAAAAATTGTTATTGCATTTGAAATGTATGATCGTTTGATACCCATATTGTAAAAACTTAAATTTTGAGTATTTTTTCGAAAATACGTAGTTTTGTGAAAATTTTGAGTATTTTCAAAAAATGTTTCAATTACATTCGAAATGTATGAAATAATCCCAGACGTTTGATACCCATATTGTACAAACGGAAATTTTAAATATTTTTTCGAAAATACGTAGTTTTGTGATAATTTTGAGTATTTTCAAAAAAAGTTATTAAATTCGAAATGTATGAAAAAATCCTGATCTTTTGATACCCTTATTGTAAAAACTGAAAACGTAGTTTTGTGAAAATTTTGAGTATTTTCAAAAAAAAAAATTATTACATTCGAAATTTATGAAAAAATCCTGATCATTTGATACCCATATAGCAAAAACAATATATTTTTGGTTTCTTTAGAGAAAAAAAAAGCATTTTCAAACTACAGGAAAAATACGTATTTTTGTGAATATTTTCTTGAAATTATAATTTTAATGGATAGCTGACATCATCCCGATTCCAAAACACTATAATTAGGGTTAGTGAAATTTCACGATTTCGCGGACAGCGTGAAATCCGCGAAATTTGGCTTTTTCCGCGAAATCCCGTGAAATTTTATGTTTGTATGAAAATGTAACGATTTTTCATAAAATAACTTATCAAACTCAAAAGGAATAAAAATAATGTCATGAACTACTGTAGAATTAAGCGAGTGAATACCCTGGTTTTATTACAAATATAAGGTTAATGATTTTTGACGGTTTCGTAGACGGCGTGAAATTCGTTAAATTTATCAATTTTCTCGAATCATTGAATGCTAACAGACTTACCTTTTGACGGGTGCGACAACGGTTTGCTATGATACCGGTTTTTCTATCCGCACCATTTCTCGTCACAACTCAAACCCGACACAGCTCGGTAGCTTGATCGGTGCACCGAAACCGAAGTTTGGTGTGACGGTGGTGTGGATTGGGTACACTAAACTGACATGGTTTCTGCGCCTACCACACGGGAGAAGTTTTGAACTCTTGATGCAAGCCAACCGAACTCAACAGTTCTTAATGGTTTGGTTGTCAAAGGCAGTGCAATATTAAGTTAAAGGTTCATGGTTCGAATCTCGACATTTATTATTTTATTTTTAAAATGATTTTTATTTGTTTAGAATAATTCTTTAGGAATAGAATTTTGTAGTGTCATGAAATATAACCAAAACTTAAAGTGCATATAATCCTGAAATAGGCATGTTCACTTAAACCTGCCTGCATAATATGGAACGTTTTCTCTATTCCACTACAAAAATCCATTCAATTTTCTAACTCTTTGACTAAAGCGTCGCAGGTTCGAAGAAGTTACTTAAAAATGTATATAATCAGTAATGTTGACAGCAAATATTGAAAAAAACCAAAAATATTTGTATTCAGGCTTGAACCATGAACCTCGTGGATAAAAGACGGAGACAACAACCGCCAGGCCATCCCGAAGCTGTGAATAATAGCTGACAAACCTCAATCAAAACAATGTCGCCTCCGGTTTACTTGGATCAACCATATGTTGAGTTGCATCCTTCGTATACAGTTTGGGTGCACCGGTGGAGTACCAAGGTGCTTTCGGTACAGTTGCTATGGTGTGACAATAAACAGCTCGGTTTGGTTTCTTGAGTGACACGAAAACCGCACCGCGGCGCACCAGATCGTGGTGTTCAGTGAAGCCTGAATGCAAATATGGGCAAAAAAAAATAAAAAAATTAAAATGTTGAAATAACAAGCCATAGTTTCAACATTTGCATGGAAAAAGGGTTTTAAAATGCATTTTACACTAGTTCAGTAGTTTTGCAATCATTAGTTTTCAAAAAATGTAAGATCTGACGAAAACAAAAATTTTAGCAAAAAAAAACATTTTGCGATAACAAACATCGAAAATTTTCAAAAATTCGAAAGATTTTAAATCAACCCAAACATTTTAAAATGATCCCAAACATTCTAAAAATGGAATGAAAAACGCAGGGAATGAATTAAAAATTTATTTTAGCTGATCCATTGAAATGTTTAAGTTTTTCGAAAAATATTTTTTGTCCCCTGATTTTTCGGGCCAACTTAGAAGGGATGGGGAGGGGAGACAAAAACTTTTAATAAAATTTGTACTAGCCTAACAACTTAATAAATATTTCACCCAAAAAAGAAAAGAAATTTTATTAGTTTTCAATTAAAAAGCTTGATTATATATGTGTGTCAAGTTGATATGAACCATTTGAAGAAATGTTGAGATTTTTTAGTTTTTTAGAAACTAGCAAAATTTAGTAATATTTTCATTCGCTGTACTAAAAATTTTAGTGCTATTTTATTTGAAAGGTATAGTTTTGAAAGAAATTAAAAAAATCAAGGTTTGTTTTATTCAAAATAAAATTAAGAGTATTTTTATTTTTGGAATCATATTTTAAAAACAACAATTTTTTGGGCCTGTTAAATTTTAACGATATTTGTTTATTTGGGTAGATGATTCCCTTGAAAGTTAAAAATACTCCTTTGTTTTCTCTTCTCATTTAGAATAAAAATTAAGATTTTGTTAAAAATTATATTATTTTTTCAAAATGTTTATAAATTTAGTTTTTGAAAAATGAGCTAAAACCCTTAAAAATATGTTTAATGGGCTAAATGACGCAGAAAATTCTATTTATTTTACTCATTTTGACTGAACAAATCTAGCTTTGATATGAAATTCAATAAAATGTAAAATGATATAACAGAAGCAAATTAGCGAAAACATTTGAGCTTTGTTAGTCGAATATTAAAAGAGCAGTTCAGTAAATGAGAATACGCGTGCCCTACTCATTTTGTTTCAAAAAATATATAGAGCCCATCCAATAACCAGGAGGTTTTTAATTGGAAGAATTTTTTGTCGCATTCAAATTTAGTATTTTTTTACATAATAATACATAATGAAGCATAAAAAGTAGTTTCTGTGATTTAAACATAGGATTTTCAGAGTTATTTTAACATTTTTCAAGTTCCGCGAAATTTGCGTGAAATTTGGTGTTTTGAAATGGAGGTCCCCGTGAAATTTGCAATTTTCGAGCGTGAAAAATCACTAAGCCTAACTATAATATTTTTATGTTTGCATGATTTTTCATACGATTATAGCCAATGTCTCCCATATAACCAGAATCCCATAAACTCTGTGCCTCGGTTATGCACGCCTCGGTTTTGCATTCCCCATATGCGGTGTTAAACCGAGGCATGACTGTATTTAATACTAAGGGAGCGTTCTGTTATTACGTAACCCTCCAACAAAATGTCCATACAATTTAAAAAATGGTATGGACCGTAACAAGCTTCGACACCCTCCTTCTCAATTGCCGTTACGTAATAAATGAACGAAAGACCTTGAGTTACGCGTTACCGGGGGGTCGCTCATATATTACGACTTGTTAGGAAGAAGGGGAGGGGGCAAAAATCCCAAATTTTGCGTTACGTCATAAAAGAACGCTATCTTCGTTTGACAACAGTTGGTATCAAACCATCGGGGTTTTAGTGTATTTATAAAACCTACATAGGAGTTCAAGTCTTCGTGTTGCCAAATGAAATTATGGAGATGGTTGTCAAAAATGGCGCTGATGAAATGATAGATCAAATAAAAAAAACCATCCACATTAACGACCCCCGGGTCTTTTGTGGTCTCTATTGCAAGTTTCTGCTCGAACCTAGGAGTCCGAACGCTTGAATGGGGAGAGCACCCAAACCTCTTTTAACTCCAAGGAACCTTCCACCCCAGTGTTCGAACTGACGACCTTTGGATTGCGAGTCCAACCGCCGCCAGCGATTCCACCGGAGTAGGCTTGGTTTGGTGTGTTGTTTGTACTTATGGCATAGAGTGGAGACGACTCCTACATCTGGAATGACTTAACGGCCTAACAACCAAGGCCGGGACCGACATTTTACTTCCTCATCCGATGGAAGGTTGCAGCAGATGGGAATCGAACCCAGAATCATCCGCTTACAAAGCGGACAGCGTAACCATTCGGCCACGCACTGCCAAATGATAGATGAAATGATAGATATTGGAGGTAAATAAAATAATTTCAAAGCTTATTCCTAGCAATTGGTGGCTCAGCCCACCCGTGAGGATCAGTTGGACCGCGCACTGAACTCACAATCCAGAGGTCACCGGTCCGAATCCCGCGGTGGACGCCCTAAAATTTTAAGTGTCAATATGGGTATTCGGCGCCGTCGCTCCGTGCCGTACTCTTGTACACTTAAGAGTCCAGGGCGGCGAAGTCCTTGTAGATAAAAGGAAGACACTAGTGCTATAAAGTCAACTTCGTTTTTTTGGTGACTCAAATTCAGCTGCGGTTGAAATTTTATCGATAAATGAGGGGGAGATAGAGCCACAACAATCAAATCTCTTCATCAAACAAATTTCTTCTACAATCACAGTTTTCAATGATTTTTTTTATTCACATTTTTCCGCAAAAAACGTTTAAATTATTTTTGAACTCCTATGGCTATGCTAGCGATGTCAGAAATTCATGATAATTGTTTGTTTTTATTAAATTATTATCAAATTTATGCTTTTTTTTATTTTTCTGCCGAGATGACGGTCAATCAGACCACGCGTTTAGCGCCATATTTAAGCATTGTTATTTGGCTGCTTTAAATGCTCTTTTAGGAGCTTCTGGTTTTAAGTGAGCTTTTCGCTAATGACACTTGACAGCTACAGCACCCTTGGTTTTAAAGAAGCATGCGATAAAACCGTTTGACATGGCATTGCCATCTGGTGTTCAAGCCTCTATTAAAACTTTCATAAAACCTTATTGGAAGTCAGTCGGCTTTTATTTTCACCAGGTTTTTTGTCCGTGGCATAAAACCTGGTTAAAACCTAATTATTAGCTCTTGGTTGCGGTGAATGCCCGAATAAAACTATTAGGCAATTAAGATGCTACCATAAAACCTTAATAAAACTAGACGGTGGCTACTTTGTTTAAAAATGTTGCTTGGGTTGTGCTACTGTTCAAAATTAACAAAATATCAATGAATTTCAGAAAAAAAAATTGCCAGGGTCTTGGTATTTTTAATCTGTGGATTGGTTGTAAATTGCCTTGTTTGTTTGAAAATGCAAAAATATACGTTATAAAATTAATTCAGCAATACTTTTTTGCCAAATTTGACATTTTGAAAGGGAGAGAGACAAAACCTGAAATGTAATCTTGAAATAATTGAAAGAATTTAAAAATGTTACCCATTTTACGGTATTTTCCAGGCAGCGACTAAATGTAAGCACAACTTTTTATAACGTCTAGGAAAAGCTAGGCGGAACGCCACATTCAAATGATCTTTTTTTTTGTTGTTGCTGCGGCAGCAGCAGTCAAGTTTAACCATCTAGATAGAGTAGGCCATAAACCGCCACAAAGTAGTCGTTATTGCCGCCCCAGAAAGCACACGTGCGAAAGAGAAAGGTTCGCCGAGTAGAAGAGCTGGACAATCACAGCAGGCAAAAAAAAACAGAGCCAAAACAAGCAATAAAAATGTGTACACGCCGCCGCTGGCCACCCCGTGGCCGCCAAGTTACATGATCTCAGTCGAATCAGTCTCGATAAATCATCTAATATTATATAGATGGGGTGTAATAACAGCTGACAGGCGCGAGGTGTTTTTCTCTCGCCAATTGATCTGCTGCCGTGTGGAGGGCAAATTTCTCATTTATGGCCAAAACAAAACCAACAATAATGGCAATGAATTGAGCTGAACCGAACTGAGCATTGATGGCTCTGCCCTGTTCAAATTTTGTGGCGTGGAATTTCGAAGATGCGCACGCGCTTTGGTTGAACTTGACCGCGTTGCCCACTGAACTGGCATGACGGTGCGTGATTATGACGTGATTTCACAGTGCTATCGACGGAATTTGTCCATTTGTTTTGAAGAGTTTAACTTATAAATTAGATTCTGCTCATGAACAACTATCATAGAACTTCTAGAGATCTAAACCCTCCCCTTCTTCGCTTTCTTCTTACAGAGGCCGTCCTGAGTGCCCTGTCGCGAGTCCTTCGCGAAGACTGGCGCCGCTCGCTGGACCTGTCCACCAACATCATCTACATCTTCTTCTGCTTCTCGACGTACACCAACTTTCACTCGGTGATTGTCAACTACAAGGTAAGTCTTAAAATTTCTTTCGCGTTACTGTTAACCGATGATGATTCCTGTTACAATTTCCAGATCGGTTCACTTTGCATGGATGTGATCGACTACGAGTTGAGGCGGTACGATCAGATGAAGACGGATTTGGACGCGCGGAAGGGCGGCGGAGATAAGAGTGCCGGGAAGGAGAAGGAAAAGGAGGTCAACAAGAGTGCCGAGTACTTGGACACGATCATCGACCAGGAGAAGCCCAAAGAGATGGAACCTCCACGGCGAAGGATACCGGAATTGAAGCAGCGACCAAAGTCGGGCAATTGGGCCAGCTACCACGGCAACATGAGCTCGTCGCTCGTGAAAGCGCACACCATGAACAACAGCTACCACGAGCAGCTGAACAAGGAAACGACCGCCTCTAATGACAGTTTGAACAATCAAGCTCAGGAGAGCGAGAAACCCGACCCAAAAAAGCAAAAGGACGATTACGACAAGATCAACAAGCAGTTTAAAATTTTCGCAAAGAAGCAGGAACAGCTGCTCCGGGTGGCGTTCTACCTTCTTCTTAACATTGCCGAAAACGTCAAGCTGGAGGAGAAGATGCGCAAGAAGAACATCGTCAAGATGTTGCTGAAAGCGCTCGAGCGGCAAAACTTTGATCTGCTAGTACTGGTCGTCACCTTCCTGAAGAAACTTTCGATTGTTCGCGATAACAAGGACGAAATGTACGAGCTGAACATTGTGGAGAAGCTGCCCCGCCTTCTCCAGTCGCAGAAGGACCTGGTCCAGGTGACGCTGAAGCTCCTGTTCAATCTTTCCTTCGACGCGCGGCTGCGCGCCAAGATGATCCGCGTTGGCTTCCTCCCCAAGCTGGTCACGTTCCTGAGCGACGACAAGCACCACGAAATCGTCACCAAGATTCTGTACCACATGAGTCTGGACGACAAGATCAAGTCGATGTTCACGTACACGGACTGCGTGCCGGTCGTGACGGACATGCTGCTGCTGAATTTGAACCAAAAGTCCGACCCAGACCTGATCGCGCTGGGCATCAATCTAGCGCTGAACAAGCGCAACGCCGCGATGATGATCGAGAACAACCGGCTGCACAATCTGATGTCGCGGGCGTTCAAGTTTCAGGACACGCTGATGATGAAGCTGATACGGAATATCTCGCTGCACGACTCGCTGCGGATGCACTTTGTGGTAAGTTAAGTTGTAGTTTCCTTAGAGTTATTCAGGATCCTTCATAGTTTCCTGTAATACCGATCATGAAATCTACCGATTCTGGCAAGATTTAGTTCATGGTTCATATTAATTGGGGTACCTGAGACATCACTGAATAACTCGAAATCTTGATAGAATCAAGATGTTTTGGCTTTCGACTCCAAGATGTGCATTTTAAGATACTCCCAACTCATCTAATCATATTAAATGTTCAATATTTTCATTAGGAATATGTTTTTGGATGCAAAAAATAGCGAACGTACTTTTTTTTCGAAAATACTCATTTTTTAAATACAATATGTTTATCAAACGAAGGAAAATTTTGTATGCTTTTTCACTTTATTAAAGTTGTTATGTAAAATTCTCATTTTTTACAAAATACTGTATTTTTCTAAAGTACTCACATGTTGTGTTATCTTTCTTGCCTTACCTTTCTTATTATTTATTTTTTTATTTTTTGAAGAATGCTTAAGTTTTGACAAAATATCCTATTTTTTAAATACTCTATTTTCTATGATTTGCAATACGGATATCAAACCATGCGAAATTTGGTATACATTTTCATGGCATTAGATTATTTTCGTAAAATACTAAAATTTTCACAAAATACCGTATTATATTATTTTGAAACTTTTCCGAATCTTTATATAGTCGATTCTGGCCTGTGCTGAAATTATCACAAAAAAAAAATTCAAAACTATTCAAATTTTGATAAAAAATTAATTTTGAAAATTTTGATATTCTGTGAAAATTTGAGCATTTTTCAAAAAAATATAATTAAGTGAAAATATAATGCTTATTAGTTTAAAAAATGCGTGTTTTCGCACAAACCGGTAATTTGTAAAAAAACATTAGTAATTAGTGAAAATTTTAGTTTTTTTTTCAAAAACACTTGAATGAATTGAAAATGCATTCTAGATTTGTCATCGTTTGATACGCATTTTTTTAAAGAAAATTTGAGTATTTTGGTAAATATGATATTTTGTGAAAATTTAAGCAGCGTTTCAGCATTTCAATTCCCCGGCTGAATACAGTGCACAATTTTTTCGCTAATTATATTCTTTATTCAATGTTTATCACTTTTCAATGTTTCTTACCATGATACATGTGTTGCCCTAATTTAAGCATTTCACAAAACATTTTAAAAGTGAAAATGCATATACAATTTTGCTTCGCATCAAACCCGTATTGCACATTTCGAAAATATTAGAATTTTTGAAAATTTTCAGTATTTTGTAAAACTTTTATTATTATACTAAAAAGATTTTGCTTTTTGAAAAATACGGTATTTAAAAAAATAGTATTTTACATGCATAATTATTGCTGAAAATTTTAATTTTCACTGGAATAATCTCGTTAACTATTTTGAAAATTTTGAATTTTCGGACTACAGATCGGAAAAAGACATATTTTCATAGATTTATTGATATTTTGAAAATTTTCGGTGGTAGCATAACTATAGTAATGTATCATATTGCGATATTTTTTGCTTCAAAATTTTGAAAATTGGGCTTAAAATTTCTGAATTCAGTTTTTTATCGTTTAACCATTTTGGTTATCCTTGGACGCTAAAATTATCGACGAAAATTTTAAGAATTAACAAACTTGTTCAAAGTTCAGAAAAAATCAGGCCTAAAAGGGGTAGCAAATCTGCTTTTTGTTCGCTAGAGATTGTTTGATCTGTGATGTCTTGGATCATTCAAGGACTCCCTGAAATCAAGATCTTAGTGCCTATCGTCGTAGTAAGCTGCCGGTAGGAGCTTTTTGTCCGCTTAGTCTTAGTGAGCATCTAGGACTACATTATCGGTATTCTGTAAGGCCGTTGGTCATCTAAGAACTCCCTGGAGTTATTACCATCGCAGTAGGCTAGCGTTTGTTGCTTTTCGACAATGGACCATGCCATGCATCAGTGAGGTTCGAGGACTATATTAATGGTATTCTGTTAGGCCGTGCATCATTTCAATATCTGAGTGCCTACCGTAGTAGTAAGATAGCATACCGTAAACCGGGGTGACATTGATAAAATTTCAACTTATTTTTGAAATATTTTCCAACTGGTAAGGTTTGTTTTGAGATTACTATTTTTAAAACATGTACTAGGGTAGATCACATAAGGTGCATGCTCTGTTTTTGATTAAAAAAAAATTCAATAGTGTTTAAAAAAAATAGTTGCTTTGAAAATTCTAATTTTGAATTCCGGGGTGACTTTGTAAGTCATAGTTATTTTTGTAAAAATCAGATTTAATGTGTTAAAATTTTATGTTCACGTCAAAAGTCCCATCACTAAGGTGTCTGATACAGGTTTTAAGAAAAAAAAATCACTAAGTTTATAAGCTTTTAAACAAAATACATATAAATGTTAGGTGAAATTGTTAAAAAAGTCAAAATTTTGCCTAAAATACATTAAAACTAGTTTTGTTTATGAAATTATCGAATCATATTACACTCTAAACTGAAATCGAAGTAAGAATCAAGAGTTTTTACATTTATAAGGAATATGAATGCGTCAGGAATGTGTCGAATGACACATCACCATTCATTTGTCCTTTTGGTCGACTCCTCACGATCAACGGGGGAGGTGGGGAGGGATTTGATGATTGGATATCCTATAGAGATGCCTAAGAACTTAGACGACCTCCAAGATATCCGGATTTGGAAGGGGAAAGGGTTTTATGGGATACTTCACCGACGAATGGAGTAGTGGGCGTTGGTAAATAATGAGAAAATTGAAATGCAATAATATAATAAGGAAGAAATTAGAACGCTCTCACCAAATTTATTTCTGGGATCATCCAACCAGCTCCCAACTCCGATGTAAATCTCTTCCGTAGGCCACGTAGCCTCCCCCAGTTAGGTCAGCTGTTGACGCTGTTGACGCCATCCACATCCGGCATCCGCAAACCACCGACGTCGTCCAAGAAAATATCTGCAGAAGCACTTTCAAAACATGGTCCTTTCCCTTTCACTTCCATGGAATCTCCTGCGAAGCCGGATGTAGAATCCAGCTGGTCCGCCGCAGTAACGACTGCCACCGTCACCGTCGAACTGGTTTCCAGCTTCCGCAGGCGTTTGACCCTGATTTTTTCCAGAATGAGCTCCTTCTCGGATTGTTCCGCTTAAGAAACTTTCACTACTGAAGCCATTTTAATTCCATAGCTTTAAAACAATTTCTTTTTACGAATTTGAAAAAATATATATTTATATTCAATAAACAAGATTTTTTTGAAAAAAAACGTGACAGCTCGAAAAATGAACGCGCCTCAAAGAATCAAGAGTTTTTACATTTTATATTTTATTTGTTCTACTGAAAATGCCTATAAATTGGGAGATTTTTTTGAATTATGTTTCAAAAACACACAATACCAATTATTTACAAACTTATTTTACCTTCTCCTAGTGGAAAATTATCCAAAGAATCCGAAAGTGCATTCCATTTTTCGATTCGAAATCAAAGTCGCCCCGTTTTACGGTATGTGTTTTTCGACTGCGGATCATATCCGCATGGCTTCAGCGAGGTTCGAGGATTAATTCATTTGTATTCTGTAATGCCGTGGGTCAACACATGATTCCCTGAGGTTATGTTCCAGTGTCTACCGCCGTAGTAAGCTAGCGGTAGCTGCTCTTCGACTTCAGATCATATCCACATGACTTCGGTGTGGTTCGAGGACTACTTTGTTGGTATTCTGTAATCGTTGCAAGCTTAGAGAAGTACAAGTCTTTGGAGTCAAGATCGCTTCTACCGCCAACCAAGCTCCAATTATCCTTTGCGATCATGAAGGCATTTGTTTTCTCACAAACTTCCCTTGCAGGACTTTGTCGGCGACCTGTCCAAGATCCTGACCGAGTGCGACGACGAGGAGTTCACCGTCGAGTGCTTGGGCATCCTGGGTAACCTGGCGCTGCCCGATCTGGACTACTCGCAGATCATCCACAACTTCAACCTGATCCCGCTGATCAGAAACATGCTCGTGCCAGGTGAGATTTCTTTCGACAATCATGGGTTGAATCTATATGCTGATTTTGGTATCGTTTCCTTCAGGAAAATACAAGGACGACATGGTGCTCGAGACGGTCGTCTTCCTGGGCACGTGCGCGTCCGACGAGTCCTGCGCTATGCTGCTGTGCAAAGCGGACGTGATCCTGTCGCTGATCGAGCTGCTGAAGGCGAAGCAAGAGGACGACGAGATGGTTCTGCAGATTGTGTTCGTCTTCCAGCAGGTGCTGCGCAACGAGAGCACCCGGGTGTACATGATCAAGGAGACGGAGTCGCCCGCCTACCTGATCGACCTGATGCACGACAAAAACACCGAGATCCGGAAGGTGTGCGACTTTTGTCTGGACATCATCGCCATCACCGACAACGAGTGGGCCTCGCGGATAAAGGTACGCACAGCGAAGTCTCACGCCAGAGGTGTTCATTCAAAACCTTTTCATTTTCACAGCTGGAAAAGTTCCGCAACCACAACTCGCAGTGGCTGAGCATGGTGGAGACGCAGGAGGAAACGGACGACATCCAGGACTACGGCCCGATGGACGACGACGACGGCGATCTGCCAGCGTACCTCACGTCGGACTACCTGGACCAGTGCATGCTGTACCAGTCGTCGGGCGGCGAGTCGGTCAACGGCGGCGGAACGAGGGACGGCGATGGTGACGGGGGCGAGAGCCAGAACCGGTCCACGTCGGCCATGTCCAACTACAGCAGGCCGATGAGTCGGTTAGTTATTGAGGCTTTTGGACTCATTTCATAACATCGTTGCTTGGGTGGCATTTCGACGGATTCTTATTGATTTTCAATTTTTATTGTATTCTTCCAGTTATAGCCGAGATTTGGAGGACTTCGAGGTGATAACCTGAGGAGGAGTTCTGAAACCGGCGAAGAAGAGTCCCCGCATTTGAGACAACATTTACTGTAAATAGCATGGAAATCTTACAGTAGCAGTGAGCTACGGAATAAACTATACGGATGAAACTACAACAGTAATTATGCAACCTCATGACAGAACAAGAAAAGAGATAAACTAATAAAACAAGTCACAAATCTAGAAATGGAACAGAAAACCGGTTGGCTGCTAGAATGGAAGTGCTTTTACAATATGCTGAGATTTGTTATTGTGTTTTGCAACTTGAAGGATTCCTATAAAACCCGAAAACAAAGAGGTTATTACAATTATAAGAAGTATTTAAACCAAGAATCAAGCTTTAGCGAACTTGGAAGCCATTGGAAATCAGCAAATTCATGACACATCGGTAAGACAAAAACACAAATAGGGAAAAAAAAGCTTCGTTCAGAGTCAGTAGTTGTTAGATAACCCCCCTCACTTAAAATCAAGCAAAATGCTATGTTCTAAAACAAAATGAAAACAATTTTAACAGCACCCCACTAAGAACCAAATCTCAAGATCTTTCCCCCCTCCCTCACGCTTGATTGAACCTTTATACGTGGAAACAACCCGACTAGATAGCGATTAGCTTTGCGACAATTAGATGCAAGTTTAACAAGAAAAAGTAAATATAATCTAAAGAAAGTAACAGAAAGGGAGAGAATTAATATTCCGCGGTATCGTCTAGTCTTTTTTCGTTTGTGATATATGTATTGTATATTTAATGTGAATTTATGAAAACGAAAGTTCATCTGTTTTTACGTGCAATCGCCGTATATTATTTTTATTTTGTTACAGTGTTGCAGGAGTTTAGGTTGAAGTTTTACTACTGCTGTTCTACTCAGTTTGAATTAGGTCGTGCGCGGATTCGATTTGCAACCACGAAACGGGCTCATCACAAAGCAAGATGTATTATGAATCATTTTAAAAACAACACACGCTATGTTTAAGTCCCTTCTTGTAAAAGTAAAAAAAAAACTACAAACAGAAACCAAAAATATTTGCGCAAAAAACAGTGTAATAAACGGTAATTTTAGGAAACAGTGCTTCTAGATTTGTTTTTTTTTATCACGATCACAGAAGTACTCCTTTCTTTCAAATTACACCTCGACAAGTTTTGAAATAAGACAATCCGAAACTTTAACTGGATTAAGTCGCACAATTTCCATGCAAAACAAAAAAAAATCGAAAAAATATCAAAAGTGCATTAAAAATTGAGTTGAAAATTCGGATGTCATTTTAGATTAAAAGTGAGCAAATTGCGTCAAGCAAACGTCACGCCCTTGTGGATCAATCGGACCGCGCACTGGACTCACAATCCAGAGGTTGCTGGTTCGAATTCCGCGGCGGGCGCATGCACATCACCTTCGTCAAAAAAGACATTTAATATTACACGCTGCATGTACAATTTTTGTAAACACAAAAAAAAAGTTGCAACCGACGGGACTCAAACCCAGCACCAACAGTAAGGACTGGCGCCTTAGCCCGCTCGGCCATCAGACCGATGAAAAATTGAAAGGATAAACGTATATGTCAGCTTGACATTTCGGTCAAGTAGGTTTCTCATACTGATGGGCTACATTTTTCAGGGTGCAATATTACATAGATTTCATGAAATAATGCAAAATTTATTTTACACTCAGGCCTTTATACGCAGCTGGATTACTACGAGTTTACCGCAAACAAGTTTGAAAGTTTGACAAACTGTCAAACGCGAAAAGTGCGGGTTTGTTTGTTTGTTTGCCATAGTGTTTACTTACTTTAATTGTTATTTAAGTTTACCATTTTTAAGTGTTAGTGCAACTACATTATACAAATGCATAAAATTTGAGATTTTAAATTCTTTGCAAAAAATGGCATTGAAACTGTCTTTAAAGTCAATTAAAAAATTACGTCATTAACTATGGCAAAAGTAAGTTTGATCCACGAGAACAAAAATTACGAAAGCCCATACATTTTAGCAGGTTGCTCAAACGAAACCATAACAACGTTTTTGCTTAGGTATTTAAAAACGTGGGTTTTATAGAAAACCTGGATGTATGGGTATCAAAAGATCGGAAATTTTATGCCCTTTCTGATGCCACATAGGTCGACTTGTGAATTGTGGACCGGTTCAGATGCCGGCGGATTTTCCGACGACGTAATTCCGGGTTGGTACGAAATTCCAACGAAAAATCTATTCTATCGATACAAATACCCCCAAAATGGTGTTATACCCACTTCAAAATGTTTATTTAGCAATTCTACGGTAATATATTGACATTTATTCGAATTAAAAGTTTGCAAAGTTAAGTTTAGATAAGTTTCATATAGAATTTCCAGAGTTATATAAACTTTTATACTAAGTAGTTAGTAAACTTTATATTCAATCCAAATTATTTTTTTAATCAGTCAAGAATGCCTATTTGGAGTTGGGAGACTGGATTTATGGTGATTTGTCAACAAATAACATTATTTATGTTAATTTTTCGAAAGGTGTACAAACATTTTTTGCACCTTTTTTATTTTCGTAATAGTATTTGTTATATAACTTTTTATAGAAATCATCTTTTCATGAGCTTTTTGTAGCAAAATGATTGGCATGAATTTCTTAACAAAACGTAGTACTAGGTTCCTGTCAAACGTTAAATTTTTTACATGTTTCATCACAAAATGTGCATAGTGCCCAAGGGGTGTAAATACTTTTTTACATACTGTATATTTATCCATTTCCAAAGGCTTTCTAAAACATTTGAACATTTGAATTAACAAATCTAGGTCCTATAAACTGTTGTGTTTCACATGTTATAGGACCATTTCAATAAAAAAAAATCTGGAAAAGTGTTCGTGAAAACACTAAGAACGATATTATTCGTAAAAGCAAACTTGACATTTCGTAAACGTTTACCAAAAAAAAAAAATTAAAGAACAATGATTTGATTCAAATCTCGGTTTATTTTATGAATACTTTTAAACGTGCAAGTCATAAGCACTCTGATAGCATTTTGTGGAATTTGTTAGCTGTAAAAACGACACAGTTTTGTATTTTTAATTCTCAAATTAATTAAATTTAATTTATCTAAATAATTCTTTGACAGTTTTTGTTACATCATGATGTCATATCGGCAAAGTGTACGGATTTTTGCTCAGCAAGAGTTGGTAGCCTTAGGTATGTCCAAAGAAGCCATTTTGCATCATTAGTTTGTCCATATAATTTTCCATACAAATTTGGCAGCTGTCCATACAATAATGATATATTCTGATAAATGATAATTCTGTATCTTTTGAAGGAATTTTTTGATCGATTTGGTGTCTTCAGCAAAGTTGTAGGTCTACACTGAATGAAAATGATACGCGGTCAAAAAATTTTGGTGATTTTGATTTAACTTTTTGTCACTAAAACGTGATTTGCAAAAAAAAACACTATTTTTATTTTTTGATATGTTTTGAGGGACATCAAATGTAAACTGTTCAGAAATTTCCAGAACGTGCAAAAAAAATCTTTCCAGAATGTGCAAAAAATCTTTGACCGAGTTATTAATTTTTGAATCAATACTGTTTTTTTTTTCAATAAAAAACCATGGTGTCGATCCAAATCCCAAAATAAAATTCCCTGACTTTTCCCTGACCTCTCCAGACCACAATTTTTTTTATTTTCTATTTTTTACTAACATATTGTTTGGAGCGTTTTTATGGTTTAATGCATTTTTCTTTTTGAATATTGGAAATTCATGATATTTAAAAACTTCAATGACTATTTTATTTTATTTTTTTCTAACGATGGATTCTGCAAAAACTTAAAAACTTTTTTTTAATTTTGTCAATTATTTTTTTCTTATCGAACATCCAAAATGAGCAACCATAAAAATTTCCTATGTTTTATTATTTGGTGATGTCATTTTAAATGTTGCCCTTTACCAAAAATCTAGAGTTTTTTTTAATAGGTCTTATAAAAATAAAAAACACAATAGCTTATAGGACCTTTTTAAAAAAACAACTCTAGAAATAATTAATAGTTAAAATTGTTGCAAATTTCAAATTGCGATTAGTTGATTTCACTTCATTTCCCAAAGGAAATTTAAAGTTAAAAAAAATCAATTGAAAATTTTAATTAAAGTAAGAAGTTATGTTGAATTTTAAAATTGTTGCCTTTTGCCGAATTTTTTAACGAATTAGGCCGATGCTATTTTTGATTGTGTTTCTATTAAAAAAAACTAATGGTTTTGGAGACAAAAACATGAAATAAATATGTAATTTTGCAGAACCTTATGAAAGATTAAAAAAAATTAAAAACAAGTTCATGTTTACGGTTTAAAAAAAAAGATCTAGGTCTTTTTCAACAATGTTTGTATTTAAAGTAAACGGTTTTCTGGTTATTTGAAGATAACATCTTCTTAGATAATTATACAAAATAATATTTTTGCTATAAAATTAAAAAAAAAGTTTTCTGCCTTGACCAGAGCCTACAGACGATCATTCACAAGATCAATACATTTTATAAAAATAAAAACAAATAAAAGCTCGAGCTTTTCAAAAAGTCATTATTTATCAAACATAGACATTTGGGTGTTTTGGAATAGATTACAAATTTAAGCTCGATCTGACCACGGGAACTCCTCCTTGTAAGCCCTTGAATGTTGTTTAGGAAAAATATGTAAACTGTAGTTGTTCAATCCCTATGAAATCTCAGATGCTGGATCTTAATTAAAGTTGAAACAACTTTCCGAAGAGACCATAATTTATAAATTCTTGAACTCTCAAATTCCTCCATTCAGGGTTGTTACGGAGAAAGCGAAAAAAAAAATCCGCGCCACCCCAATCCGCGCAAAATCCGCGTCATTTTAAGAAAAATAATTTTGCGACAAACATACAAAAGAGTTTCATAATACTTTCAATTTTGTAATCTCAGAAGGCAGAATCAAGAAACGCTGAAAATACCAAAATATAACTAGAGAGAAAGGCAAAACAAACATTTGCGCAAAAAACAAAATAAAAAATTTCAACATTTAGAAATTAAGATCTAAAAACTGAATCAAATCTAAATAAAGAAAAATAATAAAATTTTAAAATTGTAATAAATCCTCGATCTTGAGATTTTAAATTTAAGATACAGTTCATACTCGATGATCTTACCAAAGCGTCACTTAGAGAAATCGAAGCAAATTTTCCTACATCTTCTTCTCAAAATTTCTCTAACCGAAAAAATAACTCCAAAAATACTTCAAATTTTATCAAGTTTTCTAAGATGGTAACAAGAATGGCAGCATTCAAGAACCTAAGAATTTAAGAATTTAAGAATTTAATAATTTAAGACTTTAAGACTTTAAGAATTTAAGAATTTAATAATTTAAGAATTTAAGAATTTAAGAATTTAAGAATTTAAGAATTTAAGAATTTAAGAATTTAAGAATTTAAGAATTTAAGAATTTAAGAATTTAAGAATTTAAGAATTTAAGAATTTAAGAATTTAAGAATTTAAGAATTTAAGAATTTAAGAATTTAAGAATTTAAGAATTTAAGAATTTAAGAATTTAAGAATTTAAGAATTTAAGAATTTGAAAAAATAAGATTTTCAAAATTTAGAATCTTTATTAGAGTTTAACAAAAATGACTTTTTGGCGGGCATTCAGGGGTTTGTTCCGGTGGGCATACTGAGCCCAAATCCCAAATATGAGCTTGATTGGACGTAACAGGAGCTGGCGCTCCGCCCTTCAATTTTAAATGGGATTTAACCCATAATTTTTTCAAATATGTCACATTTTGAGGCATTTTGACCACTAAAGTGTTTATTTTCAACATCACTGGCGTGTAGGCCAGATCCTTGCGCATCTTGGGGCTGGGTTCAATCCCAGTCGAATCCGTCGGCATTTTTGATGAAGGGAAATGTGCCATAACGTTTTCACCGAATGGGAAAGTGAAGCAAGAGAAATCATAAATTCGCATAACTAATTTCAAGATTGATTAGGTGAACACCGAAAATATGATCAAAAATCACAGTGACCGAATAAAGCTCTTAACTGCTCTGGTGCATGCGTGGTATAGGACACAGCACACTCTTGTCGAAACCCAAGAGTGAAGTTTGCATTGAAAAAATCGAAAAAATGTGTAGAACAATATTTTTTCATGATGTTTTCAGCTGGTTGCGCTAGTGGGATCCTTTTTTTTACGAAACTCAAGAAAAGTCGTGTTCTGCTATCTAGTTTTATAAAGTACAGAAAAAGATGGCGTCCTATCTCGCCCTGCAAAATGAAGTCGATAAAGTAGCCGATCAGTCTGATGGTAGAATAAAATCGGGCTGACGAAGGCCGATTGGGGCGTTACATTTCTCTGTGGGTAAAATTATTGCGCGTATTCCCGAAAATGACAAATCCCATCGAGAAATTAAAAAGAGAGATGTGAGCCGGTAACATGGAGTGAAGCTTTCGCAGCTGTCATGAAAAGCTTCACAGCAGCTTGACAGAGAGTTTAACTCCATGTTGCACTTTTAATTTCTCGATAGAGTTATCTACGTGCGCACACCGAAAAAAATATGTAAATTTACACAGCACGTAATTACTGTTTCTTATGTAAACTCACTCAATGTTATGTTGAAATATGATGTAAAGAGTAAAAAGTCATGGAAATTACTCCAATGTAAATCTAAATCTAATGTAAATCATGAATCTAATGGAAACGTTGAGCATGGAAACTCAAATCTGATGAATTTCTACCCGTGTTGGCTTCCTGTAAATTCCTCTTTAATGTAAATCATATATCCAATGTATTTCTGCCAAACGATGACTTGAAAACTACCCGAACTAAAAATAATTGTATTTGGTTCTCTTTCTATCGCTCTCATATTTCGCTGGCCCACTGCCTGAGCCTCGACCTGAGCAAGTTGATGATTTAGCCGCTCGTTTATAAAATGCGGAGATGGCTCAGTCGGCAGCGGGTAGCAGCAGTAACACCGAACATCCTACCCGTCGTCCGTTCGATTCCAGTCGAGCGTTATTCCACTTGGCCGTCGACGAGAAAGCGTCCCCTACCTGTGAAGCAACTTTTTAAAATCAGAATTTCCTTTTGCTGCCCGCTTCAATCATTTTAAAATAGAACATAGACCACACCTAGGGGGGTGACACTTCGGTTTTGTCGGGGCTGAAACCTCGAGCTCGGAGCCAGCACCGGTCTGGAACCTTGCCTGGAACTTTGATTAAAAAGTAGCCATTTTTTCTAACTCTGTTTAGCGTGCATCGCCTGTTAGCTGTCACTCAACAAAATCAAAACAAAAGCACGTTTTTTTCCAGCCAGGATTTGCAAGACTTTTTCGCAATTTTTACTAATTTGTGCGTTTCTTCCGGTACCGTGACCACCCGCTGGACCTGCACTGTGCTGGGCCGCTGCTGGTGCAGCCGGAGAACACCCGGAACGAGCGTTGGAACGGATTTTGGCGACGGAAAAAAGCACTTAGCCAGACACCCGCAAATTGACCGTCATCAGGGCAGAGGCTTCCATTTTGCTATTTTGCAAGTTTTTCGCGTTGAACGTTCTGTTTGTGGAACGTCTGAGTCGTGTCGCAGGAGGATGATTCCGGAACCGCTTAGGACCAACATCGGCAGAAGCCCGAGGACACGTCGGCCACGTACATCCTGCACGCCGTGCTCGTACACTCCGGGGACAACCACCCGTATACCACCCGAAGAACGACGGCAAGTGGAGCAAGTTTGACGACGACGTAGTGTCGCGGTGCACTCGCTCGCAACGACGCAATCGTACAGAACTCCGGCGGCACAGCAGCAACGCATACATGTTGGTGTACGTGCGCGAGTCCACGATTCACGAGGTGTTGGAAGATGTCAAGAGCACCGACATTTCGGACGAGCTGCGGGAGCGGCTGGACGAGCAGCGCCGGATTCAGCAGTGCCGTTGTACTGAGGCACCGAGGCGACCAACTTTATTAACATCAACGTGCTGCTGGAGCACCACCATTTCGGAACTGGCAGGGATGTTCTCGAAGGCGTTTAAGGTGGAGCCGGACAAGATGCGCATGTGGACCGTGTCGAAGAACGGGCTGCGGTTACACTAGTTCCAGCTGATCGATGCGAACACGAACGAAAAGTGCAGCAAGTACGGCTACCAGGATTCGAAGAACTTGTGGACGATCTTTCTGGAGATGGCCTCGCCGGAGACGAACCAGCTGAAGCCGATCGAGCAGTTGTGGGGGAGAGGCTGGCCGGGGATGTAGCTAAAGTTCTTACACTTGAAGAATTGAATTTCGTACGGATCCAAGTTGATCCTTCGTCCGCGCCTTTACGATCTGATCGTAGTTGGACTCCGACGACAAATCCAGCGTAAATCCCGAGTCGTTGGGGTTCAACGTGTCCACGAACAGCGCCTCAATCCGGCAGTACAGATCCTTGAGGTACTCCTCGCACGTCGGGAACTCGTAGCTCTACACCTCGCCTGCGCTCACCTTCTCGATGATGATGATTGAACCGTTGATCGGGAAGGACAGCGCCGAGTCAATCACGAAGAACTCCTGCATCTTGACCACCTTGTTGATATTCGTCACCTCGTACAGCCAGATCTCCGTGTCCGGCTCGTAGTGGGCTTGCTTGCGACACTCCTCCTGGAAAAAACGACCTGGCGCGGTCGTGTTGTCCCTTGTGGATCCATCGCGACAAGATTTTTTTTTCCTCGCCGATAGTGAACTCGAGTTTGGTCAGCGAAGAATCGAACCTTTTTAACCAAGTTGAGTAATAAGTAATAAAAATACGAAATATTGTAACGGAAAGAAATTTAAAAACAAAAAGATTAGATGATAGGATGCAACTCATATACACACTAATGAACTGTTAGCTCGGGTGTCTGAATAAAACAGGTTGGGGTTATTGGGGATTGTTTTATTGTAATTTACTGGTATATAAACAACACGTGTCGATTAACCAAATCGAAATTAACTTTAAAAAGCCTATTCTACAGTCCGATTTAAGGACGCGTTAGCTCTTTCGTTTTATCCCCCACAAACGGTCACTGGCGTTAAAAAAGGTAATCCCTTTCCAAAAAACCTTCCGTCGTGCAGAGCATTTCTGTTGCATGCGACCGCCCGCTGTTGCTGGTGAAACGGCAGATCTTGGCTTATCTGCGGTTCAAATTGTTCACCAAGATCATGCCGGTGTTGGTTGTCAGCGCCGAACATCCTCTCCAGCACCGGATTTTGCGGGTAACCCAGATTACGCCAGCTTGTTGTGGATGTGAAGCGTTTCGGAAGCGATCGTGAATAATGCCATCAGGTCCGTAATCAGCATTAAAATGTGTTGCTGGTGCAGTTGCCATGAATCCCGGCTTATCGGTCAATCCGCTACCGGACCAGTGTGTTTTTGGTGCGGCTGGTGGTTAAACCTTAGGCAACTGCTGCTGTTGCTAAAAAAAGGACTCCACATCGGCGGCTGAACCAACGGCTGGCTACTGGCTGCAGAAGCTGGGGACAAATTTGGTGGCGGAACATCAGATTCTGGAAGGGGGACAGTTGTGGTGTTTCAGTGGATATAAAACATCCGTGGAAGTCCACTGAAACACGATTCTTACCACCGAAAAGCGCTTGAGTGTTGCCCGACTTTAAACGGTGGTTACCGATCACTTTTGCCACTTAATCGACAGCCGCAAACGTGGAACAAAATCCGGCACCATCTAATTCGGCCATTCCGATGGCTTATTCCACCAAAAGAACTGTGTTCAAAAGGTAAACAATCAACTTCAAGATGAGCGTGACGTTTCTAAACGTCAAAAGTTACACTCTCAGCAAATGTACTCAAATTTGGCAGAAAAGTTGGCTCGGAGTTCAAAAGTTCCGTCTCCGAGCCAGCACCGCGCCCGAAACCTGAAGTGGCACACTCTTGGACCACACCCTTTTCCTACTGCAATCCAAGTCGAGCTTCTCATTCCCATTGGCCAATCAGAATTAGTTGATTTGAACTAATGTAAATTCTAAAACTAATGTAAATTCCAAAACTAATGTAAATTTTCAAAACTAATGTAAATTTCCAATGAATCTAATGTAAATTTCCAAAGAACCTTATGTAAATATACATCATCTATCATGATACCTTTTGGTACATGATAAATAATGTAAATTTACAGGAATATTTTTTTCTGTGCATGTATTGCGTGTATGTACACGAAAAAGATTGAGGTTAAATTTTGTACCGCCCAGCAAAACAAATGGTGTGCTAGGAAAACCTGGAATTCTCAGGGAATTTTATTTGACCTGGAAAAGTCAGGGAAAGTCAGGGAATTTTAAGCTGGGTCAGGGAATTTCGATGATCTTAAAAAGATTACTACAAAATTTCATTTCTTTTTGAAAATTCGCCCTTGATGATGTATTTGAATGTATTCCCGGCCAAATTTTGCCACATTGTGTGTAGGCCAGATCCTTGCGCATCTTTTGGTATATGTAACATTAAAGTTTGGAGCATCCTGGAGCTCGGTACAGACCTTCAAAGTTTAGCATTTTTTCGAAAAATTGGTCCCAGCAAAATCAAATGGCGTCTCGGGCGTCACGAGGTGCGACGCATATCTTTTTAGCCGGGGACGATTTTTCGAAAAATTATCAAACTTTGAAGGTCTGTACCGAGCTGCAGGATGCTCCAAACTTCAATGTTACATATACCAAAAGAGGCGCAAGGATCTGGCCTACACACAATGTGGCAAAGTTTGGCCGGGAATACATTCAAATACATCATCAAGGGCGAATTTTCAAAAAGAAATGAAATTTTGTAGTAATCTTTTTAAGATCATCGAAATTCCCTGACCCAGCTTAAAATTCCCTGACTTTCCCTGACTTTTCCAGGTCAAATAAAATTCCCTGACAATTCCAGGTTTTCCCTGACTTTTCCAGAAATCGACACCATGAAAACGAAATATTGGTCGCAAAAATATTTCAACTTCATTTTTTCCATGTAAAATCAAATTTGCAATCAAAAAGTACTTTAGTGAAATTTTGATAAAATACACCCTTTTTCAAGTTATAGCCATTTTTAGTTAACTGAGAAAATTCTTTATATTTTGTTTTTTTTTTTAACTTTGTTGATACGACTTTCAGTTGCTGATATATTGCCATGCAAAGATTTAAAAACAGGAAAATTGATGTTTTCTTAGTCTCACCCAAACAACCCATCATTTTCTAATGTCGATATCTCAACAACTAATAGGCCGATTTTCAATGGTCAAATATGAAACATTCGTGAAATTTTCCGATCTATTCAAAAACAATATTTTTCATTTTTTTTTTAAATCAAAACTAACATTATAAAAGGAAGTAATATTGAATGTTATTCTCGCAAGTTTTTGTTTGGACTTTTTGAAGAAACTATTAAAACATTCAGATCAGTTTAGGCTTTGTTAACTTTGCATAACTTTTCTACAGGACCCCATACAAAAAGTGGGACTCTAACTGTTTCTATTCAGTTTTTTATTGGTTAGTTTTTAAATGGGACAAAATAAACAATTCAAATTTAACCAAAAATTTCAAACCAGTAAGTGACATGTGATATTCCACCAACAGAAAAGAAATCTCCCCTCCTAGCTGCAATCTACGAGTGTGTACATTTATTCTCAACAATATATATGCATCGGATAGACGAGTGGTTCTGTTTTTTTTTTGTATCTCTTATTTTCGTATTTTTTTCATCGCCTTCTCTCTCACTTTTAAGTAACGACATCTTCTCACAATATTTTTTTTTTACTTTTACTTAGCCTCTAAACACCCATTCATCGATTTTGTTTCCTGTTTTATTTGTTAGTTATTGTTTTAATTGCAGGTATTTTAAGTACCGTTTGAAAATAGTGTGTTCCTCATAGGTGTGGTTAGTACGGTTATTATTTGGTAGTTTTGGTAGGTATTAGTTGCTAGAAAACCATTCTACCACGTGTTTGTCGGTGTATGTGTCGGGGGAAGAGTGGTTACATTTTCCTAAGACGGGGAGATTGTAAATAAAATGTTTGTTTGTTCAATTAGTTGTACTACGTTAAGTTTTTCTACTAGACTCTAGGGTATTTTCTCCTTTTGATTAGAACCGTGTTTGAAAGTATATCTCAATTCCCTACGTAAGCTTGTAATTGAACCCAACCACTTGGTGGTGCGCAGTACCGACTACCCCGGGCTTAGCTTGTTGCGCCGTTCAACAGCGAATGAGTGTGGTGGTGGTGGGTTAGCTTCTAAGGTTAATTGAACGCGACAAACCATCGCAACGCAACGCAACTCAACGCACGCTTCTTACATGTCGGTCGGCAGAATGTCCGGTATAAGGTACTTGCAGAGATCCTCCTCGCCGGACACAAACACCACCTTGCCGGCGGTGTTCTCGTCCAGCCAGGCCTTGATGACGGGCCAGATCGTGGAGAACACCATCGGGGCGTTCAGCACCAGACACGCTCCGAGCCGCTCCGGGAAGTGCTTGCTGAGCAGCCAAATCAGGTTCTTGATCAGCTGGTAGTCCATGCAGGACGTGCTGAACCCGGCCAGGTCGAACACGATGCACAGGTTGTCGGTGACCTCCTCGAAGCACTTTTTGCACGCCTCGTCCAGGCAGTACACGATGAACTTGGTCAGCTCGTCGATGTCCCGCTCGGAGGAGTGGTTTTTGGCTGGAATGTAGATGACGGGTCGGCCGGTGCAGTCCCGGTGCCGAAGGACGCGCGCCTTGTTGGCGTTGGCCGCGATGGCCGGTTGGTCGGCGAGCCGATCGACGCCGTACTCCTCGCGCCACTTGTTTGTCTTCAGGATGGCCTGTTAGTTGGGTTCGGGTGAGGACAATTGTGTGTTCAGAAGGTGGACGCTTTTTCGATTAGGTTTTATGCCGCGACGTCGTTTCAAAGCTCGTATGCAAATCGAGTCGGCGTAAAAACTAATTATTTTCTTAACTTAAATGACTTGGATGAATGGAAACATAAAATTGTATTAAAAAGGCACGCTGAACTAGTTGAAAATTTCCAGGATACTTGATCATGGGCCGTTTTTCTACATTCGTCGACACTGCTGGCCGCTTCTGCGTCGTTGTCAATTGCATATAGTCAATGCCCTTCCCATTCCGTGGAGATTTTCCCTTGTCCTCTTAAAATAGTTGAGCATCAACACTTCTTGTCTTCAAAATTCTTTCCCTTGTTCCAATGATTAGTGCGGTGACCACGGGGACGCGCTGTCTTGTTTTTGCATGCTCATTTTCATTTCTTTTGTGCCGCTGTTTATGTGCTTGGGTGCTTGGTTATTATATATAGGTGAAGGGATTTTATTAAATGATCATTATATTGCATTATTATATTTATTTGATTATATAACCACACTATATTTTACACTTTACACATCATACAAAATACAAATGAAACTGTAAACAGGAGCGTTTGGTACGGTATGTCCACGCATCCTTCCTCCCCTGTAGATTCTGTGAAATGTGATCCGTTCTCAGAATCCTCTCTGCGGTAAACACAACGTAGTAGGGCTGGCCGCTTTAATTTTTGCAATACATTTTCGGGTGTTCTCGGATGTACTGCAATTATTAATAATGACAAGAAAAGTGCTTGGGGCGTAATCTAATCACAAGACTTTCCAGCATGCTTTCATCGGACTGGCTGCGTTTGTGTTAGATTAGATTAGAGATTAGATCAAAATTCTTTCCCTTGTTCCAAGTCTGCGGTGGAAACGCCCGGCTACGTCTCTATCCAGGTTCGCTTCTGAATATCGTTTTAGCCACACTGCTCGTCCGAAATTCTGGCCACGTGACCAGCCCAATTCAGCCTGTCGTGATTGATGACTTTTACGATATCAGCGTGTTTGCAGTCTTGGTACAACTCAACCACACAGTTGCCGTCGAAGGTTAAACGCAACGCAACCTCTAGAAGATCCCCAGCGTTCTCTGGTCGGCTTCATTTATCGTCGACGTCTCGCGACCGTAAAGAACCACAGGGAGTATCATAGTCTGTACAGCGAGAAACGAGGCTGCGAGACCTTAGCTGATTACGGAAACCGTAGAAAGCCCTGTTTACAGCTCCAATACGCTGTTTCACTTCGCAGCTCACATCATTGTCGCACGTTACGAGTGTACCAAGATAAACAAATTCATCCACTACCTCGAATCTTTCCCCATCTATTTCCACCTCCGAATACCTTCACCTGCACTGCCACTTGTTCTTGCCAGTGTTTATGGTTGACGGTTGAGACGACTATGCGATTTGGTGGTAAGTGTTACGTTTCATTGCACGCCCGATCTCTAGCACTTGTGTTCTACCATAATCTTCCAAAGCTTGTTTCTTTTGACTGAATCGTACACCGCCTTTAAGTGGATAAACAAATGGTATGTTTGCAGATTGTGCTCCCGGAACTAGTCGAGAATTTGTCGCAGAGTGAACATCTCATCTGTAGTTGACCGACCCTCTCGAAAACCACACTGGTATTCGCCGACAAAGGTCTCGGTCGATTCCGGAGAGTTCTTTGTACGCTGAGTTGAGGAATGTAATGCCTTGATAGTTGACACAATCGAGTCATTGCACCTTCTTCTAGATTAGGGTGACAACGTCCTCAACGCGTATTTTGTCCTCGACGGTTCCCGTGTGCCGCCTTCGGCCTGAGGTCTCGGACAAAGAGCATCCTGACAGGATGGGCCTCGTCCATTCTCGCGACGTGGCCGGCCCACCTGAGCCTCCCGATTCTCGCCAGGGTGACGATGGTCGGTTCTCCCAGCAGCGCTATTCCCCCTGAGCTGTACGTACTCCACCGTAGATCGTTCGCAGCACCTTCCGTTCGAAAACTCCAAGGGCTCGTTCGTCCTCTTGCCGCAGCGTCCAGGTCTCATGGCCATAGAGGGCAACCGGTCTAATCAGTGTCTTGTACAGGGTCAGCTTCGTGGCGCGTGCACTCGATCAGATGTCAGGGTTTTCCGTAATCCAAAGTAGGCGTGATTCGCGGAGTGGATACGAGTCCGGATCTCTAAGCTTGTGTCGTTGTCGGCCGTTACCAGCGATCCCAAGTACACGAATTTGCTCACCTCCTCCAGCACATCGCCATCCACAGCTAAGGTGGTTAGACTTGGGGGGCAAATGTCCTTTGAGCCGTTCCCTCTCATGTACTTTGTTTTGTAAACCCTTTTCACCGTCTTTAGGTCTCTCGCTATAATATCAATGTCGTCCGCATAAGCTAGCAGTTGGACTGTCCTGTTGCATACCGTGCTTCTCGTGTCTACACCCGCTCTTCGCACAACTCCCTCAAGTCCGATGTTAAACAGCGCATTGGATAAGCCGTCACCCTACGTGCGACCGGGTTGGCTTCGGCAGGATGTTGATGGCACGTAAGGTAGCCTTGATCAGCCGAGTCTGTTTCCGTGTCGTTGCACATCACAGGGGAAGATTCGCAAAATTAGAACTGGCAAGAGCTAGCGAATCCCTACAAGTAACTCTAAGTTTGCTAACCAAATGTTTCTTTAGGTTTACCCTTTCCATTCAAAGATCCAAATTTAGAACACCCAGATTTATGACCTAATGCTCACAAACTCAGCTGAAATTAACTCAAACAAATTTCCATACTCTGCGACTGCTGCTCGCTAATAGAAAGTGCACACAACACACGACCTCAATTGAGGAGGGGCCTCCGCTATCAAGCAGTCTTTCGTCGGTCGTACGATGTTCTTGGGCGCAAAACGATAAGGCAAAACAAATTGATGATGTGATGGAAGTGTTCGGAGGACATTGCTCCGTCCCCACCAAAAAATTACTCACCTGAAATGCCGCGTCCACGGTTTTAAACGCCCTCAGGTAGCGCTTCAGCGAGAACTCGTTGTGGTACTGTTTGGGGTCTGCGTCCGCGATGATCTTCATGCGTTCCTTGAGCGCGGCCAAATCGGCCGAATTCACCGGAGCAGCCTCCATTTCCATATGGTACGCGAGGGGGGATGTGCGCTGCTTTGAAATCGATCTGCGTGCGTAGGCGTCGTTTGCCCTCCTCTCAGAAATGTGTTAAAACTTTACTTCAAATTCACCAACTTTCAAAGCTGGAGCGCTGAACGATTCACTGTTGAGTCATTGCGGGCCAGGCGCGGACACGGATAGGGAATTGTGATTTCAGCGCTGCGTTCGCGTCCGTTTCTTTATCTTATCAACACTTCAAGCTGGTCGAGCTGATAAGACGAGAAAAAGTCCTGCTTGTTTTGAAATTGGTCGGATTCCTTTCTCTTGAAAATTTTTGTTTGTTTTTGACGCGCAAGTTTGACGGAACGGAAAGTGCTCGCAGGGTTGGGCCCAACAATTTGGGCTAAATGTTCAGCAACTATTACACAGAGGAAAGCACAAAACCAAACCTACTCAGATATGAGTAAATTAGGCACCTGTCAGGATTGAGTGAATTTAACTCAAAATTCATAAAAAAATAGAGATTTCATTAGGATCTGACATTAATCGTATATATGGAAAAGTGCGATAATAAACTTAGCAAAGTGTGATTTTTTGGTTCTAAATCATCTAGTTTTATTGAGGTTTCCAAGTAGCATCAAAGTACGGAATTCGGAAGGAAAGCATTCAGAAATTGCAAAATTATAGATTAAATTTTCAAGAGGTCTTATCTGAGTATGAAGCCCATGAGGTATAGGTTGTTTTGAAAATGTAATCTAGAATTCTGAAATAAAAAAAAATACTTTTTTTTTTCAATTAAATATTTTAAAATAAAAAAAAATCACAAATCTTAAATTCTTTCATTCTAAAGGTTCAAAAATTTCATATTCAGAAATTTAAAATAAAAAAAGGAACAACATTTTTAAAAAATTCAAAACATAAAAATGGCGACAAAAATTAAAATATAAAAAATATCAGAATTTCAAAATAACCAATAATTGATAGATTAAAACACAGTGCTCGATCGTAAAACTTTCGTTGGGAAAAACGACATTTTCATTTTAAGAATTTAAGAATTTAAGCGGTGTATGCAGTTCGGAAGGAATCGGTCAAGAAAAATTTCAAATGAGCAGGAGCGGCAGTGAAAGCAAGCCAGAGAGGGCGAAGAAAAGCCCCAAGAAAACGCTCCATCTCCTTTGTTCTGCTGTTCGTAAAGCTGTTTCTTGACCCCTTTCCTTCCGATCTCCATACTAGCCTTTAAGGGGTTACATACATGTAAATCGGCAAAAATGTCAGAGGTTGATTGAGCACACATTTGAATTTTTTTATAATCTGTTTTCAGGGAATTAAAATATACATTTTCATCTACTAACAAAACAAATGTGAAGCCATTTGGTTGTACCGTTGCCGAGTTATAGCTATGTGAAATTAGCAGTTTCAAAAAACGGGTGCCACGATATCTCAACACTGCTCTGACCAAATCGGCTTCGCGTGTGCATGACGAAGCCCGATTTTCAAAAACTTTATTTAAAAAAATATAAAAATACTTTTATGTTTTTCATATAAAAAATCGTCAGTATTTGATTTTTGTATTTTTTACAAAAGCAAAATTTAAAAATCGGGCTTCGTCATGCACACAGGATATGTCTTGGGAGTCTTCACCTCAAATTTCAGCCAACCTGGTTCATCCAATCTCGAGATATCGTGGCACCGGTAAATCAACTCGGTGTTTTGAGAAAAATGCTCACAAAGTTTGACAGGCCGCTTTGCGCATGGCAAAATTTTGATCTTAAATCGTCTCTTACTCAGTTCAATTATCTAATATCTTCATAAAACCTTCAGGTGTGATTGAAAATCATCTTTTTAGTGGATTGAATAAATTTTCTGTAACATGAAATTTGATGATTTTTTACATGTATTTAACCCCTTAAGAATTTAAGAATTTAAGAATTTAAGAATTTAAGAATTTAAGAATTTAAGAATTTAAGAATTTAAGAATTTAAGAATTTAAGAATTTAAGAATTTAAGAATTTAAGAATTTAAGAATTTAAGAATTTAAGAATTTAAGAATTTAAGAATTTAAGAATTTAAGAATTTAAGAATTTAAGAATTAAAAAATTTAAGAATTTAAGAATTTAAGAATTTAAGAATTTAAGAAATTAAGAATTTAAGAATTTAAGAATTTAAGAATTTAAGAATTTAAGAATTTAAGAATTTAAGAATTTAAGAATTTAAGAATTTAAGAAATTAAGAATTAAAGAATTAAAGAATTTAAGAATTTAAGAATTTAAGAATTTAAGAATTTAAGAATTTAAGAATTTAAGAATTTAAGAATTTAAGAATTTAAGAATTTAAGAATTTAAGAATTTAAGAATTTAAGAATTTAAGAATTTAAGAATTTAAGAATTTAAGAATTTAAAAGTTTAAGAATTTAAGAATTTAAGAATTTAAGAATTAAGAAAACATTTTTGATTATTTGTACCAGTCTTTTTTTATTATTTACCTATTTCCAAATTTCCTAATTTTCAAATTTCCTTATTTCTTTATTTCCTGATTTCCTAATTAAAAAAATTCCTTGCATTAAAATTTCCTATTTTCATAATTTCCTAATTACTAAATTTCCGAGCTTATTAATTTCCTTATTTCCTAATTTCCTAACATCCTTATTTACGAATTTTCTTATTTCCTAATTACCAAATTTTCTGCTTTCCTTATATCCTTATTTCCTTATTTCCTAACTTCCTTATTTCTTAAATTCCGTATTTCCTTATTTCCTAATTCCCTAACATCCTAATTTCTTAATTTTCAAATTTTCTAATTTCTTAATTTTTTAATTTCCTGATTATTACCAAATTTCCCTCGAAATTTCCTAATTACCTAATTTCATAAGTTTCTGATTTCCTTATTTCCTCATATCCTAATTTCTTAAATTTCCTTAATTTCTCAATTTCCGAATTTCTTTATTTTCCTAATTTCTTTACATCCTTATTTCATAATTTTCTAACTTCCTTATTTCTTAATTTGCTAAAATCCCTATTTCCTAACTTCCTAATTTCTGTGTTTCTTTATTTCCTAATTTACTAACATCCTTATTTCCTAATTTCAAAATTGTCTTATTTCTTAATTCCTCAATTGGGTCCTAAAATGAAGCTTAGATTGCTGATATTATTGTTTACAGCGATAAAGCTTATTTTTCTGAGTACAATGACCCTTTGTACGACCACAAAAAGTTTAAAATGGATTTTAAAATCAATTTCGAAAAATTAACCTCGCGGTCCTTCTTGACAGAAAAGCTCCTTCTTGACAGCTCGTTCCAAGGGGACCATAGTTGATCCATCGAAAAAATGTTGTCTTGTCAAAAAAAAATTGCATTAAAATAAAAAAAAGTGATCAGAAATGGTTTTTAATCGTGTTATTTACCGTTGTACATAAAAATTGACATAGGGCTTTAGTACCCAATTTCCTAAAATGCTAATTTCTGAATTTTTTAATTTCCTTATTTAATTATTGCATTATTACATAATTCATAATTTTATAATTTTAGTTTGTCTAGCTTTAGAATTTATAAATTTCTAATTTTCTTATTTTGTGAAGAAATTTTAAATTATTGATTTCTCAATAATTCATTTTTGTTTATAACTTTTCTGTCAAGAAGGACCGTGAGGTTAATTTTTCCAAGTTGATTTAAAAATCCATTTTAAACTCTATGTGGTCTATAAAGGGTCATTGTTTCGAGGCTGGTATGCCGCGTGTTTTTTTCGCTGTAAACAATAATATCAGCAATCTGAGCTACATTTTAGGATCCCAGGTCGACCCTATTGTTGTTTAAAGCTTTTGAATGAACATGTGTATTTTATTTGATTTTAACTTTTGAATATTTTTGATATTTTTATTTTTTTTTCCCGCAAAGAACCTCAAGCGCGCACACCGTCAAACGCGTTCATATACCGAACTGTCAACTTTTCATGGGGGGGTCACAAAAAGAACACGCAACATTTCTTGACCGCGTTCCTTCCGATCTGCATACCGTACTTTAAAAAGGTAGTGTAAACCCACCCGAACCCCCATTCAAACCCACCCCTGTTTGACAGTTCTCTGATTCTCTTTCCCTTTCTAGCATGCGCCTTCCAGCCATCAGCCAGAGCAGAGCAGCAACAGAGAGAGAGAGCTCGCGCGAATCTGCCTGCCTGCGCGCCGCCCGCGAAAAGTCAAACCAGTCAAACACTGCTGTCAGTGTCAAACTCGAACTCGTCGTCGACTCGCAGTGAAAAGAGAAAAAGCTCGCCCTTTCATTACAGTTTCTGTGAGCAAAGTTTACCACCATCGCGATGTCGTCAGGTAATTTTCGCATTTTTCGGTGATTTTGGTGCGTCGAAAGTGGCTGAAATTCGGTGTCGGGTGTGGTGGGAGTTGTGGGGGTCGCGATTTCGGTGAAATTTGGCCTTGGTGGTGTGGGGACGGGGTCGAAAAGTGGGCCCGAAAGTGCCGTTCCTCGGCCGAATAATGGAAGTAAAAGTGACAAAATAACCGCGTGGCGAAATCTTTTTCCAAGATGCCCCTCCTCGCTCGCTCCCCGGCAAATGGCTGCGCGCCAGAGCGGGATGGGTTTTGTTCGTGGAGGGTGTTGGTTGGCTCGTTCTCACCGCCGGAGCCAAGTCAAGGAAATGATTCATAATCCGTAATCTTGGCGGAACTTTCTTTATGATTTTACTGGGAATCTTGTCTGGATTGCCTTTTTGTGTGACGTGCGACTGATTGCATTAGCAGCGCACACAAAAGGCGACCCTGAATGCACTTACAAGAAATCGAGGGGGGGCGACCTCAATTTCAAGGAGGAGGCCACAGCAAAAAAAAAATGCCATCCAAAAAGGCGCGCGCAGTCGCCAAGCGCCTACTACGAGAGCGTTTCTTCCTTTTGTGCTTGTGCGCCTTCTTCTCGATTCCTTTATCAATCACGTCACTCTCTCTCTTTCTCACTCCTTTTTTTTTAAATCCCCTTTCCGTCTCATTCACTGATATGATTTTGTACCACGCAGCCACATCGTGGCGAAGATGGAAAAAAGAGGGAGAACGAAAAAAAAAAGGATAGAAGTGGTGCCAGATTTGTAGAGAGACTAATGGTGGCTTCTCTCACCCAGCAACTCGGCACACACACGAACCAATCGATAAAGTTTTATGAATGGAGTATGGATTACCTGCGGTGCGTGACGGACGCGGCGTGTAACACCGGTGGCCTAGTTAAAGGGCCAACCTATCATGGCATCATTTTCGGTAGCTAACAGTACCGGGAAAATTTGGGGCGAATTAGGGAGGGAAAACGATTTTTAATTCGAATTTAATTTATTTATGATGTCTGCCATAAGCCATCATAACTAAGAAATTCGAATTGTACCAATGTGAATGTTTCTCCAACTGCATGCAACAATCCAAGAAATCCTTGGAAAATTGTCTTAAAGTAGCAACAATCGATTGATTCAAAATAAAAAGCTCACTTCTTGGCAAACGATGGCAGAAATTATGTCAAACAGTCAATTGATTTTAAAATGTGTGCTTTTCAGAAATCTATAGAATAACGATGCAAAGGTGACAATGTCATCGGATAGTATTGTGACTGCTGCAAGATAATAAAGAAACATGTAAATCTCTCTCCATACTCTATTTTAAATAATTCTTGAGTTAAAACCACAGACTGACCGAAAAGTAACAACAATTGTGCACGAGATAGTGACAGAACAGAAAGATAGTGACGAACGATTGCAGAAAGGATGTCGAACGGTGATAGATACTCTCAATTGATTTTAAGATGGCTTTTAGAATAATCAAATCGTCGTTCATATAGAGTTGAAACCACTTTAATGCAATGATATGGTGAAAAACGTCAATGTTAGCAGTTTGAATGACACTTCTATAGACTATTTCGAGAACATCCTTCTTAAACATCATGTGAGTGATATGCCGAAATCTATACGATACTATACGAAACTGCTATAGACTCCAATAATGGTTGATTTCTCTAGAATATGAATATAGAACATGTAAGCTCGTTTACGTCGTTAACAAGACAATATTATAAAGCCAAGATAGGGAGGGATGTTTAGGTGTTACGTGAAGTACGTACTAGAAGTGACCCAATAAAGCTACCTCAGTAAAATAAACGAGCATTTTTCTTTACAACTTGTCAGGAAAAAAAGGGAAGAAGACTTCCAAGAAGAGCACGATCTCGCTCGGGGAGTTCTTGACCGATGGAAACGCGGCGCTGGCCTCGCAGGTGCAGGTCGCCGTGCCGGTCAAGCCCCGCGACTGGGCTGACGAGTGCGACGATGACGACGACGATCGCCCGATGCGCACGCAGATGATTGCGCTGCCGACGGCACCGCGCGCCACCCGGCTGTTGAACGACGACACCGTGCCGCAAAATGGGCCCTTCCAGGCGTACATGTCCAACCTGCCATACGATCTGAACGAAGAGGACGTGTACGTGTTTTTCGATGGAATGGAGATTGTGTCGCTGCGGCTACCCCGCGACGATAGCGAATCCGGCCGGTTGAGAGGATTCGGCTACGTGGAGTTTGGCAAACGTCAGGATCTGATAGACGCGCTGTCCATTCCGGAACCGATGCTGAACGGACGTCGCATTCGAATTGACTTCTCGAGCGAGGGTGACCGCAACCGGAACCAGCGCAACAACCGGTACAACAATGACAACTACGGTGGGGATTCGGACCGGCCGATGGGCAACTGGCGCGACGCACCACGTATTGAGCGTGACCAGGGACAACGCCGGCCGTACAACAGCTACAACCGAGACCGTGGAGATCGCGATGGCGGCGAACGCGGTGGTGACTCGGAACGGGGAAGCCGATACGGATCATCGGAAGGTGGTGCCGGCGGCAACTGGCGACTCGGAGATCGTCCTGCACAAGCGGCGCCCTCGTCACCACCGTCCAGCCGGCGAGGCTTCGACCGTGGAGGTGCAGAGCGCGTTGGAGATCGCGGAGGTTTCCGTCGGGGACCTGACCGTTCGGGCGAACGTGGAGGTCGTCGCGAGATGGAACCCCCCATGGAACGCCCCAAGCTGGTCCTCCAGCCACGCACGCTGCCCCTGCCAGAGAAACCCAAGCCCGAGTCGGAGCCGGAAGGTTCCGAGCGGGACGTTAGCCCGGACCCCAAGTCCCAGGAAGACAAAGAAAACGAAGAACAGGCCGAGCCCCGCCCCAAGCCAACCCCCGTACCCGCAGCAAAACTGTTTGGCGACGCCAAGCCCGTAGACACCGCAGCCAAACTGCGCGAAATCGAGGAGCGTCTGCAGGAGAAGGAACGGCAACGTAAGGCCGCGGCCGCAGAGGCTGCCGCCGCCGCTGCTGCCAGCGCTGCCGAAGAGGACGAAGGCAAGGAAAAGTCCGACCCCAGCAAGGACGAGGCCGGCGATGAACATTCCGAGGGAACGACCACAGCCAAGAAGGAGGAAGTCATCTCAAACTGGCGGGTGCGCAGCGAACCCAGCGACCAGAAGGACCGCGCACAGTCGCCTTCGCGGAGGTACACCAAGCGAAACGGTGAGTTGGGGAGAGGTTTGTTTGCTATGACCTAATACTAAATCGAACAACGCTTCCAGATGATTACTCCAACTTCTCAGACAACCGCGATCGTGACAACCGAGATCGCCGGGACAATCGTAACATGAGAGACAACAGACGTGACTTTAACCGGTGAGTTTTCCCATTGCCAATCTACTTCCACAGAACTTAACATAAAGTGATTCACCCTCCCCTTCTAGACCAAACGATCGCGGTGACCGTGGTGGCGATCGTGGCGGCTTCCGGGCCGGAGACCGCGATCAGCGTGATCGCCGGCCAGATGGGCCCCGGGCGGACGATCGCGAGCACGCGGCAAAGCCGAGCGAGGCGAAACCGATCGAGGAGCGTATGCCAAAATTCCAGGAACCGACTGGACCGGTAAGTGTTTGCTAGAATGGAGTTTGATGTTGTTTTTACTTTTGTGTTTGTTGACGATCTTTGGGGGGACTCTTTTTTGGACGGAGCCGGTCGAACTGATGCTCTAAAAACTTTGTATAGAATTGATGAAGCGTACATTTCAGACTGTGAAGAATGTGGAATTTTTTCTTTTTTTTATATGTAGCCAAATAATAAATAAATCCATGCATTGTAATGATAGTTTTAGCAATCAAATCCGAAAAAAGTGAATGCTTTTAAAACGTCTTCTAAGCAGATATCTTTTCTTCTGAACTGAAATCCATTTCCAGATTTAAATCTCAATTATTTAGTCAACAAAAAAAAGTCATTGTTTGGTCATGGTTATCCCAGTAATCTTTTTATTTTTATTTTTTGTTGGCTAGAAAAACTGATAGTGAAATCCGACAAATGATTTCTAGCCTAAAGAAAGCATGTCAAGTCGTCCATCAAAACATGTCAAAGCATAGGAGAAAATCATTAAGATTAAACATCTATAAAAAAATCTAGTGAATAACTGCTTGCTAACCAAAATCACATCAATGCAATGGTATGGACAATAAATTTGTAAATCGCCGCTAACTGGGCTGCGCTTTACTCAATGTAATTGAAATTTTAGTGTAGAATTGGTGCTAATATGTGTTTCAGTGATGTGTCTTACACAGAAAAAAAATCAATTCTCGAAATCGTGAATTAAATTCACAAGTGCGAGAACCACGAAGGAATATATTCACGTTTATAGTGCAAATGCACCATACTCATGAATAAATTCCTTCGTGGTTCTCACATTCGTGAATTTAATTCAAATAAATTGATTACGAGAATTGAGTTTTTTTTTCTGTGTAGATTCCATAAAATTTATACGCATTGTAAGTACTTTAAGTTCACGTCCGTGTTAGAGAAGCGCTTTTTCGGTGACCAATTTTATGCATTCTATGTACTTGAAGTTAAAGCCAGCGTTAGGGAAGCGCAAAGTAAGTTTGCTAGTTCACAGCATTTTCAACACCTCTTCCAGACCTGTGCCAGACCTATGCTGTCCGATTACTCTCACAAAATTCACCCCAGCGAATCTCAGTTAGCTTGCAGTATAGAGCTTAATCAGTTTTCAGTTGTGAGGACCATTGCTTTTTGCTAAGCTTATTTCCAACAGAAATGCATCCGAGATCAAAATTGTGTTTAATCGTCAATATATGTAGATTAGTAAGTAAGGTAAGGCAAGTTTGAAAGCTGTCAAAATAGTTAGGTAGTTAGCACGAAACCCGGATTTCATATGGAGAATTTCAGAAAAGTGAAAATTTGACCATTTTCCAGTCAAATTTCACTGGATATTTTTTCTGTGGGGTTGTTAAGCATGCCAAACTGAACTGAAATACGCAATTAAAACAAAAATATTTTTTTTTCCAAAAAAAACAATAAATTCTACTGAACGCGTTTTTCGGTTCAGTTTGGCATGCTTACAATACATAGAAAAAATACGGAGAAATTTGGCCGGAAACATGGTGTCGATTTCTGGAAAAGTCAGGGAAAACCTGGAATTGTCAGGGAATTTTATTTGGCCTGGAAAAGTCAGGGAAAGTCAGGGAATTTTAAGCTGGGTCAGGGAATTTCGATGATCCTAAAAATATTACTACAAAATTTCATTTCTTTTTGTAAATTTGCCCTTGATGATGTATTTGAATGTCTTCCAGGCCAAACTTTGCAACATTGATAATATTTATTTTTTTTTATATTGGTCAGTCTGGAAGGAACGTAAAACTCCATATAAAAAATGCTTAAGAAAAGGGTCACGAAGTAAAGGAACAGCAACGAAAAGTTGCATTTGGCATTTCTTTGTGCATTGCTTGTTTGCAATATGTTTAGGTTTAAAAATCAAATAATTTGAATTTGCATTGGATTTGCGTTCAACTGAAAATTACAAATTACTAGCGCACACAGGGTGGGACAATATGAGGCAGTTGCCCCACCATCCTCAGAGATTTGTTCTAAAATTGGTCGTTTGCTCAGCATATAGAGACCATAGAGAAAATCATACATTTTTTTCAGAAAAATTGAATGATTAAAAAAATCAAAAGTAAAAAAAATCAAACATTTGAAAATTAAATTCTAAAGCTCAAAGATTCTAAATTTTCAAAATTTTGAAATTCTTATATTTTTTGAATTGTTGATTTCTTAAAGTTTAAATTTTATTCTAAAATTCTAAAAAAATTGTAAGGCTAGAAAATTTTCCAAAATTTCACTTTAGTATTATTTTTTAGTTATCTAAATTCTTATTTTTCTCAAAATTAAACTGAACTATGTTTTAAAAATGATCCAAAGTTATCTAATTTTGTGTAATCTAAAATGTAAGCAAAATAGTGGTGGTGAAATGGAATAAAAAAATTAAAGAATTAAATTCAAGAATTAAAGAAATAAAACAAAAATTTATGGAATAAACAGGGTTGCTACGGACGGCGCGAATTAGGCGCGGATTTCGCGCGGTAGCAATTTTGATTAAAAAAATATAGAGATAAAATTACTTTCAACTTATAAAGAAAAATATTATCAAATTTTTTTTTTTCGTTGAGCAAAAACTTCGATTTCTTATTAATTGAATTTTCTTCTGAAAATTTTGGTTTGTATTTTCGAAACGTCTAAAGATTAAGATGAAGATTATGAAGAGATATTTTTTTTAAATGTGTTGTTGAGGATTTCCTAAATAAAGGTATTACTACACTCAACTCATTTTTAAACATACTCACTCTGAATATTTAATTTCTTTTAAGTTTTGAGTAATGTTTTTTACTCTTATTTAGTATTCTTTTATACTGGATACATTCAATTTTAATCTTGTGAATCTTAATTATAATTTAAACTTTTCCTGAAGATATAGATATTAGGATGTAACAAAAATTATTATTGGGGCATGTTCCAGTGGGTGTACTGTGCTTATATCCCAAATATGAGCTTCATTGGACGTAACAGAAGCTGGCTAATAGATAGGGGATAGTTAGAGGAAAGGAGGTATTTCTTATATTCAAAATTAAATTATTCAGATTTTAGGAAAAAAATTTAGCAAAAATAGTATTAAAAACCAAAAAAAATCATATTTAAAAAATATAAAAGATTCGAAATTTTCAAATTGAAAATTTAAAAATCTGAAAAAAAATTCAAAAATATCAATATTTCAAAATAATTCAAGAGAACAAAAAATGTATTTTCTTAAATTCTTAAATTCTTAAATTCTTAAATTCTTAAATTCTTAAATTCTTAAATTCTTAAATTCTTAAATTCTTAAATTCTTAAATTCTTAAATTCTTAAATTCTTAAATTCTTAAATTCTTAAATTCTTAAATTCTTAAATTCTTAAATTCTTAAATTCTTAAATTCTTAAATTCTTAAATTCTTAAATTCTTAAATTCTTAAATTCTTAAATTCTTAAATTCTTAAATTCTTAAATTCTTAAATTCTTAAATTCTTAAATTCTTAAATTCTTAAATTCTTAAATTCCTAAATTCCTAGGTTCTTGAATGCTGCCATTTTTGTTACCAACTTAGATTACAGAAAACCTGATAAAATTTGAAGTATTTTTGGAGTTATTTTTTTGCGGTTAGGGAAATTCTGAGAAGAAGATGTACGAAAATTTGCTTCGATTTTTCTAAGTGACGCTTTGGTAAGATCATCGAGTATGAACTGTATCTTAAATTTAAAATCTCAAGATCGAGGATTTATGACAATTTTAAAATTTTATTATTTTTCTTTATTTAGTTTTGATTCAGTTTTTAGATTTAAATTTCTAAATGTTGAAATTTTTTATTTTTTTTATGCCAAGATGTTTGTTTTGGATTTTTCCTCTAGTTTACCTAATCCTAGCAATAATACATTTTCAGCGTTTCAAGATTCTGCGTTCTCAGATTACAAAATTGAATTTATTATGAAACTTTTTTATATGTTTGTCGAAAAAATAATTTTCTTAAAATGACGCGGTTTTTGCGCGGATTGGGTTTTGGGATGGCGCGGATATTTTTTTCGATTTCTCCGTAACAACCCTGAATAAAGGAATTTGAGAGTTCAAGAATTCATAAAATATGGTCTCTTCGGAAAAGTTGTTTCAACTTTAATTAAGATCCAGCATCCGAGATTTAAGGGATTGTACAACTACATTATACATATTTTTCCCAAACAACATTCAAGGGCTTACAAGGTGGAGTTCCCGTGGTCAGATTGAGCATACATTTGGAATCTATTCCAAAACACCCAAATATCTAAGTTTTTTAAATAATGACTTTTCGAAAAGCTCGAGCAGGTTGTATTTTGTTTTTATTTTTATAAAATATATTGATCGTGTGATTGATCGTCTGTAGGCTCTGGTCAAGGTAGAAAACTTTTTTTTAATTTTATAGCAAAAATATTTTTTTGTAAAATTATTTAAGGAGATGTTTTCTTCAAATATCCAGCAAACTGTTTACTTTAAATACAAACATTGTTGAAAAAAACATAGATCTTTTTTTAAACCGTAAACATGTGCTTGAAAAATTAACACTTAATTGTATATTTTTCTTATTTTTTCATTTTTCTAAATCTTTCTTAAGGTTCTGCAAAATTACATGTTTTTTCAAGTTTTCGTCTCCAAAACCTTTAGTTTTGTTTTATAAAAATACAATCAAAAATTTTAATTCTGCCAAAGGCAACAAAATGAAAAAAAAATGGTTGACAAAATTAAAAAAAAAATTTTTAAGTTTTTGCAAAATCCATCGTTAAAAAAAATAAAATAAAAAAGTCATTGAAGTTTTTCAATATCTTAAATTTCCAATATTCAAAAAGAAAAATGCATGAAACCATAAAAACGCTCTAAACAATATGTTAGTAAAAAATAGAAAATAAAAAAAATTGGTGGTCTGGAGAGGTCAGGGAAAAGTCAGGGAATTTTATTTTGGGATTTGGATCGACACCATGGAAAATGATCAAATTTTCAGTTTTTTGAAATTCTCCATATGAAATCCGGGTTTCGTGCTAACTATTTTGACAGCTGCGAATTCCCGCCTTACCTTTTCTAATCTACATACCTTGTTTAATCGTAAAACAATGTTTCTCAACCGGTGAGGAATTTCCCCTTGGGGGGGATCTGGCCATTCTTGGGGAGGATTGAAGATGTAATAGAAATCCAATGTGTTTTTGTAGAAATATAAATCTTTGTTGGTATTTTTATAACTTTTGAAGTTCCCACCATATATTTGAATTATATGGGAATTTCTGTGATAAGATATAATAGCAATTTTCATTTCTTTAGATTCTTGCAGGATCTTTGCAGGTGTTTCAAAAATATAGCTGACAAAAACTTAAATTCAAAAAAGTTTATCGAAAATAATAGAAAACTCCCTGAAATTGTTCTGAATAATACCATCATTTTTTTTATATTGTGGATTTTTTGGCATCTTCTCACGGTCATTGGAAACGGTCGTGGATAGACTTAGGGGTTCTCAATTGGAGTGAAAAAGTTCAAGTTATAGAAATAATATGGATTAAAATTTAGATTTTTAATCACTTTTCCGACATCAGGAATAATTGTTGAACATGCTCGCAATTTTTTTATTCAGTCGAAAAAATATTATTTTTCTTGAAAAAAAAGTTTCATTTTTAACCACATGATCACCCCTAATTCTGGCTGGATGCCGCCATCACGCAACCGCGTGCTCCGTTTGTTTGTCAACAAAGCTGCAGCTGGAAGGTGAGACGAAGTGAGAGGGAGAGATTTTTTGACATTTTTATGCCCGCATCTGGCCCGCCGCCTATTTCGTCGGTCGTTGAGCCGACGGTCGTTTCCAACGACCGAGTCCAGCAAGGTACTGATCGTACAATATTTGCATTCTCTCAAACATGAGCAATTTTTGGAGAATGGAATTTCATAAATATTTTTTTGTGAATTTTCACATTATTTTGGTCATACATTTCAAAAATCACCTTTAATAATAGTTTTTAAATAAATTCAAGCTGATTTTTATTTTCTTTCAAAATGAGAATTTTTTGAAAATATTTTTATTTTATGTAAAATTTGCTTTGTTTTTTTATGTTTCGGCATTTTTTAAACTGGGAAGCTTTTGAAAAAGTTAATATAATGATAAGTTTTGCGTTTATTACTTTTTTGTAAACATAATTTAAATTAATTCCTGGGAGTTTTCGCATCTTTTTGGGCAAAATCCGATTACTTTGAAAAATAATCAAGCATCAAATATTAGTTTTTGTAAAAAATATTTGACGTCTTTTTTGTCTGTTTCAGTCAATATCAGTCATGATTTCTGTCTGTGATTGATAAACAATAAAACTGTTAGTGTTTGCAATATTGCAACATACAGGAACATTTATAAAAAGATTATTAAAAAAATCGTGAGCTTTTGCATTCCATTAGACATAAAAATGCTGCAAGTATGTGTAAATTGTTGCGAGTGAAGAAAAAATTAATGTTGTGAAAAATGTAAAGTTTCCTCAAACATTAATACCAAAATTATGACATTTGTGCAATGATACCCATTAGTTGGGGGGAACGATGTTCCTGAAATTCAGCCAAGGGGGGGATGGATCAACAAAGGTTGAGTACCACTGCACAGTGGTCCGAACCCGAAATCTAGCGTGACAAAATTGATACCGGCCACACGTTAAGATTTAGAGCTTTGGTGTCTTCGGAACAAATGATCAGGGTCAATAGGGGCATCTTTTGGTATGGTGGACATTAGGGTGGTCCAAATTTTAGGGTGGTTCAGAATTTTTATTTTGACGGGATGACGAGATAGCGCTTTAGTGTCTTCAGAAAAGTTGTAGAAAACATCATTCTGAGCAACTTTGCTGAAGAGCACAAAGCTCTATCTTCAAACGGGAAGTTTCTAGAGCCATTTTTGTAATTTAGGTTGAAGTGTTTAGGAAAAGATGAGTTTTTTGAATTTATCAACTCAGGCTTGTGTCGTAGCGAGTTGGTGTCTTCTAGACATTTGTAGAGCTTATCAAAACACACATTTATCTTCCAAGAGAGCAAAAATCGGACCTTTAAAACGAAAGTTATAGCCATTTTGAAATGTGAATAACTCGGAAAGGTGGTGGAGTTTGACCTCGCTCTTAGAAGCATCTGAAAGTACACATTTTAGAGTACATTTGCTGAAAATATCTCGGGGGTCTTTTTTGTTTAACTTATTTAATCTCAATTTGAAAATGAGCATTTTTCAATCGTTTTTTACCCATAACTTTTGATAGAATTAACCAAAATTCATTTTTCAAGAATAAAAATGTTCATTTTGATAAGCTCTACAATTGTCTAGAAGGGCTCAAAAATGTACAAAATATCTAGTGGTTGTAAAAGAAGAAACAAGTTTTGGCTGAAATATTTCAGGAATAAATTTAATTATTTTGTTGATTCCTGAAATATTTCAGCCAAAACTTGTTTCTTCTTTTACAACCACTAGATCATTTTGTACATTTTTGAGCCCTTCTAGACAATTGCAGAGCTTGTCAAAATGAACATTTTTATTCTTGAAAAATGAATTTTGGTCAATTCTATCAAAAGTTATGGGCAAAAAACGATTGAAATTAAATAAGTTAAACAAAAAAGACCTCCGAGATATTTTCAGCAAATGTACTCTAAAATGTGTACTTTCAGATGCTTCTAAGAGCGAGGTCAAACTCCACCACCTTTCCGAGTTATTCACATTTCAAAATGGCGTCTTTTTCGTCGTATTTTGGCTATAACTTTCGTTTTAAAGGTCCGATTTTTGCTCTCTTGGAAGATAAATGTGTGTTTTGATAAGCTCTACAAATGTCTAGAAGACACCAACTCGCTACGACACAAGCCTGAGTTGATAAATTCAAAAAACTCATTTTTTCCTAAACACTTCAACCTAAATTACAAAAATGGCTCTAGAAACTTCCCGTTTGAAGATAGAGCTTTGTGCTCTTCAGCAAAGTTGCTCAGAATGATGTTTTCTACAACTTTTCTGAAGACACCAAAGCGCTATCTCGTCATCCCGTCAAAATAAAAATTCTGAACCACCCTAAAATTTGGACCACCCTAATGTCCACCATACCAAAAGATGCCCCTATTGACCCTGATCATTTGTTCCGAAGACACCAAAGCTCTAAATCTTAACGTGTGGCCGGTATCAATTTTGTCACGCTAGATTTCGGTTTCGGACCACTGTGCACTGATGTAAAATCATATTCATGTATCCTATAACAGACAGTTTTGGCTTGTACTCCGTCCGACATCTATTACATTCACTCCATCCGGCCTTGTAACCGGATATCCGGGTCATTCGAAAAAGAATGTCTTTGATCTTTGATTGGGTTCCAAGATTGTCCAATACATTCGATGATGTGCTTGTAGGAGTACACCAATAAAGATTCGGTGGATCGACAAACCTGGGGGATGATTTTTCACCTGTAAATTAAGCTTGTGCGCTATCTTTGAAAGCATCTGACTACGTATGTACAGAGCTGTGTGATTCAGAGCCCATAAAGTTTTATTACTTTCAGGCTCCTGCTTCAAAATAGGGGTTTCTTTGCTCGTACCAAGAGGTTTCCAGCATCAAGGATTACTGACAAGTCTGAATGGTATTACCAGGATTACTGGCAATATGTTACGGATTACCTTTGATTTCCCAGAATTACTTGGGATTTCTGCCTAGATTTCAGTATATTAACAAAAGTCTTTTGAATTGGATCGAATGACAGCTGTCAAAAGCACAAAACCACATGCCTGGAAATCATCGAACAATGGGGTTAAATATCAACATCAGTGTGTCAACTGGTTTTGACGTTTGAGTGCTTTTGAATTTCGAATACCCTCTATACTTTTTACAACAATAAAAGGCATCAATTTTACCAGTAGTTACTTGAATAAATTGGAAATAGTGCGCTAGTGTGCGTGACATCGGGCTTAGATAACTCATACTCTACACCAGCGATTCTCAATGGGGGTACCGGGCCTACTTGATTTACATGGCATTTTGACGGTATGTGCGAGTGCCTGATTTGTTGAACGTGCACAAGTGCGCACAGTAACAAAACGCGGCAACTTGGATCAAATCGCTACAGATGGCCTTAGGATTCTGACGTATGATGTCCGGCCAGACCTACTGCTTAGTAGTTACCGCAGGGATGATTCGTTGAAGGGTTGCACAAATGTTGTTTGTTTAAGCATATAGCTATTAACATTGTTTTGATTATATTCCGTGACAAAATTGTAAATATTTTCTTTCCCTTTCCCCCAAAACCCCAGAATCTATCGATGCAGAACACATTTGAGGGACTGTCTGCGGACGAGGTTGATGATTAAACAAGGACGCGGGCGTTTCGAACTCATCAAGCAGCAGCAGCAGCAGCAAGAAGCAACAAGTTATTATAAAAGAAAAAGAAAACAAACACAACGGGAAGAGCTCTCAGCGCACGAAATTTTCAAAGGGACACGGCGTGAACCCATTCTTAACGAGAACGTTACGCCGGAGGCGACTACTAACCAATCAAATTCCAACCAACAAGCGACGACGAAATATTTATCGGAAGTGAACACTAAGCGCCCAAGTTCAGTTCTCTCCTGGTTAGAGTGTTGGTGCGGTGTGTGAAATACAGACATAAAAGTGTGAGGTTAACGGTGGAGTTGTGGTGAACGTGGCAGGGCCGGGCCGCCTACCGGGGGGGGCCGTGGCGGACGGACACGGACACACGCACACACACACACACATACGATGACGATACGGTGGCTGCCCTCGCCGGGACGGAGCCGAGCACGCGGGCGGTGAAGGTCGGGCCGGTCTTCACCGCCCGGAGCAAATCTTCGATCTGCGCGAATTTAACAACAATTAAAAAAACTTTAAGGTAAGAGGGAGAGCGACTGAGCCGAGATACTAACCTGTAACCTTTAGGAGATAACTAGGCGCGACTTAGGGAGAAAAGTCTGTAGGATATTCTAATCGATGTGTATTGATTGTGTACTAATGTGTAATGTGGGACTTTGTGGCCGTGCGAAGGACTCCACGATGATGACGGAATGAATGCGGTGAATGTAGGACACTTTTTTAAGGTAAATTATAAACAAACTGGAGTTTGATTCTTGGCGCCGGAGAACCGGCGCAAGAGGGAGAGCGTAGAAGAGGGAGAAAGGGAAAGAGTGATGACGACGTTTTAGATGGCATTCACTTTTTGATAAGACAATTTTACACGGACACACACACACACACAAATTAATGAATTGCAAGCAAAGAGAGATAAGAAATCCAGCTTGATAGCAAAACAATACTCGATTATTAAGAGGAAACTTGAAACTGACCCTAACACTTATATTGCAAAAATTACGAGAAAAATCCCTTTGAAAGCGTGGCGTGCAGGCGTCCTGACGTGTGACAATTATACACACATAAATTAAACTATGAATGTTTCAGTTTTTCGACGTTGATTTACTTCAGTGTGTTCGTTTCGGTGTAAGCTAGACTATACTACAAACGGAAAATTAACTAACTAGAATCGTGTGCGACTAGAAGAGAGTGGGCGTCAGTATCTTTTAAAACCATATGACGCGAAACAGAAACCCTAAAATGATTCCAAATGTGCTGACTAAGTTACGTTTTCACCCCTCCTTTTTGGTATTGTTTTTTTTTCTACTATTGTTTGTTTAGAATTGTTTTCCTCTGTAGCGAGATTTATATATATTTGCCGTAATTGTATGATTTTTCTTCAACCTAGTTGATTTGCTCCAAACATTGCTGCGAAACGTTGATGAATTAAGAGTAAGAAAGCAGAAATCCACAAGGCTTAGTTATTATTATAATTTTTACAATTGCTGGAGCTCACATCTTGCAAATATTACATTTATACACATGCAACATAAATAAAAACAAACGCCAAGTTTCGTTATATACACATTTATTTCATAGATAATCAAACAAGTGGCAAGTGAAATAAAGCAAACAAAAATAGGTAATTTAACCCCCTCATTGTCTCGTCGCTGAGACTGGCGGAAGCCCGGCGACAACAAGTAATATCTCCCCGCGCTTCATTTACGATACGGTACCACGGTATATAGGACAATTTTTCTTTTCCTGGAAAGGGTGCGCGCGGTGCAGCAGAATGGAATTTATGTAATGAATCAATCCTACTATTCGCGTGTATTCATACTATATACTATAAATAGGATAAACGATGTGTAACCGGCATCGGCAGCAACAACAACAACCACAACAGAAAAGCAAGACAGAAATATAAACTAATTAAAAGGCTAACGGAGAATATGCTACAAGGGGGTTCAGTTTATTGCAGACTAATATCACAATATCCCATAAGTTTACCTCTGGATAGACTTTGCACACCGTTTCTGCCTCTTCATCTGATGACACCGCACTCTCCACCACTCCTGTACCAAAAACTAGTACCCTTCCAAGGTTGAGGCGATTTCGCTGTTCGTAAGGGGTGTGGCAAACTGGAACATGCACAAGCTACACGAAGAGTGACATAGGGATAACCCCTTGGGTACCCAAGACTCCAGGATTTACACCACACTGAGACGCTTCTGGATTGGCAACGATGTCCCGCCTTACGTCGAACCATTACTCGTCCAAGGCTCATCTTTACCGTATCAACATGAGTGATACGAACTTATGCGACTGTGGGCAGGGTTATCAGGACATCGACCATCTCGTATAAGCGTGTCCAGATCACCATGTTCACAGAATTAAGTTGAAAGATACCCTCAGGGCCCGAGGAAGACCACCAGAAATCCCGATGCGAGACGCGTTATCTCAACTAGACCTTGATGTTCTCTATCCGATCTATCAGTTCCTCTTAGATTCAAAAAAATATCCATTTAGTTTTTCTTCAGTTAGTTTTCCTCTAGTTAGTTTTCCTTCAGTTAGTATAACTCGCCTTCACACAAAGCCGTTGTTTCTGGTTTGCACCGGAAGCAAAGCAAGATTGCCCCAGCAGCTGGACACCGAGTTGCGGCTGAGGACAAAAGCAAATGGGGTCGTAGAACTCAAATTTGATGTTTAAAACAAGAAAAAGAAAAAAATGTGTTCGTGATTCGATTATCTGAAGTCCCGTCCAAACCTTCGGATAATCGAGTCTGGACTGTATTTTTATTTTTTTAGAAATTCCCATGTACAGTATCGCAATAAGTTTTTTCTCGCGAAATAAAAATAATAATTTCGTCAATTAGATAGGTTAGGTATTTTGAAAACTAATGATTGCAAATCAGTTTCACTGCGGAAGGGTGCAAAATGCATTTTAAATTACTTTTTTCATCCAAAAAATTGCTTGTATTTTTTTAAGTGAACATTATATTTTTAACCAGAAACCGTGGTTGTCTCTCACCCAGTCGGCTTGGGTTCGATCCCAGATGGTCCCGAAGGCATCAGACCATGCCTTCCGTCGGACGGGGAAGTAAATGTTGGCCCCGGTCTAACCTAGAGGGTTAGGTCGTTAGCTCAATCCAGGTGTAGGACTCGTCTCCCTGGGTACTGCCTGCAGTCGCTGGTAGGCAGTTGGACTAACAGTCCAATGGTCGTCAGTTCGAATCCCGGGTGGATGGAAGCTCAGGTGTAAAAAGAGGTTTGCAATTGCCTCAACAATCAAGCCTTTGAACACTTAGATTCGAGTAGGAATCTCGCAATCGAGAACAGGCATGCCAGATTTTGAAGATTTTCGGGCACATCACAAAAACGCAAATGAGTTTAACTTGATGGCAAAATAATATTTTACAAATCTGTCTTTTACAAAACAAGCAAAACATTGTAATCTTTTTCATGAGTAATTCATTTAATTAAAAATCATCGAGTAACATGGCAAAACAATACGTTTGAGCATTGAGCCTGTGCTCGAAAATTTTCAAATGTGGCATCAGTGATCGAGAATGCCAAGGCAATGCTATAGTGCGAATAACTTGATTTGATTGTGTTTTTTGATGCAGAGAGGATAATGTAAAACTAAATTTCAAGCATAATCTGAAAAATAATACACTCAACCCCCGGTGCACTATGGGGTTTCAGGCGGCCATAAATCGAAAAACCGACATACTCTAATTATTTTTTTGGTATTTTTTTTTCGAAAATAAACATTCTAACTAAGAAAAATCCGGAGTTTGAAAGTTGTAGGTTCAATATTCACTGAATTGCAGACCTTCAAAGGCGAAAATGGTAAGAAAAACATGTTTTTGACAAAAAAATGATTATTTTTCATAGTTGTACTGTGTAGCTGTTTATGTATTTTTTCCTGCATCATTATAAATATTCAGAAAGGTAATTGATTCAACTTTTCAATAACATTTTACAAAACACACTTTTACAGGCTAAAAAAAATAATAAAAATCAAAAAAGATGGATTTTTATTCAAAATTTAGTTTTTTTCAACTTTGTTAATGGAGTACTTTTTTTGTGTGCATTTGTGCGATCAGAAAATTTTGCAGCTTAAAATTTGAACCATGTCCTAACTTGTCTCCAAATTTCAAAGTGCACTTATGTGCACTTTTTGAGTTATGCCATTTTGAACATTTTGATTCATGCAAGGAAATTAATGATTTCGCGCATACGCTTGGTTAAAATCACATTAATTACCTGCGGAGGCAGAAATGACGTACCTGCTATGTATGTTTTGAAATTGATTTGATATTCATGGCTTTGTTGGTACTTAGGTACGTTTAATAAAATTAGAAATTCTATTCTAAGTATTTTACAGAAACGATTCGTCGAAAATTCGTATCAGTTCGTTGTTGTGTTCTTTTGAAAGTATGGATAATAATACCGTAGTGTCCCTGTACGATATAACGAAGCACTATTCTGAAAACGTGAAAACTGCTTTCGAGTATATTTGTAAGAATTACAACATTGCAGAACCATCACATGATCAACTCGGGGAAAAACCACAGAGGAAAAACTACGCACGTTGTTCTGTAGCTTCAAAACGAGGTATACAAAAGCCCATAGAAGAAGTTCATATTTTAAGTAATCTGACGACAATCGGTTACATAGTGATTTTGATTTAGAAGAATTTATCGTGGAAAACGTAAATTTTGCAAATGGATCAACCAAAAACGTGGACGAGAATCCATACAATGTTCCATAAAATAAACCGTCTAAAATTCTAAAACACCGCAAAAATCAAATTTTAATTGGAGGGGGAGGGGGGGGGTTTCTTCAAAGAGAGGTGGATTTTAACTCAAGAAAAAGGGGAGGGAGATTGAACGTAAATCAGAAACTTTAACATAGCATAAACCGCCATTCCGTGCATCAAATAGACAGAGCAAGAATATTAAAATTCACCACTTTAATGCATGTGGCCTCAAATATATGAAAAAATCGAAAATTAAACTTTTTTTTGGAAAAATATCAAATTTCATTTGTTTTCATTATACTAAATACAAACAACACAAAAAAGTCACAAAAAGCAAAAAAAATATTTTTGGCCGCTCGCTTATATGGAAATACCCTATAGTGCGGTGGTTGGTCACTTTTTCGTTTGACACTTTTTTAGTTTGTACCCCGTAGGTTGGTCAAAGTCAAACTAAAAAGTGACGAACTGTCACATTTTACACGGTGCTCACGCACACTATCAAAACAAACGTTTGGTATTGTGTGTGAACTCCGTGTAAAAGGGGTGTAAAACGTGACCCCGTTCGTTTGACAACAGTTGGTGTCAAACCATCGGGGTTTGAGTGTATGGAAAAAGTATCTTAAAAGAGATGACATATTTGCATAAAGCATTTAAGCGACTGTGTAAGTTTTTTTGGTAGAATTGTAATTTTTTTTAATATAAATAAAAATTATTTGCTCCATGACTTTTCGAGAAAATTTTGAAGGTTCGGGGACAAAAACCTCAAATAAAATGAACAGATTCAGCATTTTTGTAAATGTAAACCTGCAAAAATTACCATTTAAAAAAACCAACCAAACACTCATTTTCTTTAACTTGATAGGTGCTAGCGAAAAAGTACATTGGTTTTGTTTTTTGAAACACGAAAGGTAATCTTGAGTGCAAATCCTTAAAATCTATGTTGACGACATTTTCCTTCAAAATCAATTCTAGAGTATTTTTAAAGGTTTTAGAAGCTATTGTCTGTCATATGTTTACCCAAGTATCCACCCAGCACTAAAAGAAATCGTTAATTGGCTGCTAAACAGCATATATATGCACTACCCATGATCGCATAAATGTCCCATATGCATTTTCATCGTTTTTGAGTTATTGATGCAGTTACGTAGGGTTTGATGTAAATATAAGCGCCTAACCATTTATAGTGTGCCTATCAATATTTATTAAAGCAAAAACTGTTTTATTTTTAGTTTGAATTCAAAAACTAATTGTTATTTACTGTGTGTTGTTTTCTCCTGAAATCTTTCCTAGTGTTGAGTCGTGTTTATATGTTGCTATTTCTTTTGTCGCGTTGTTTTGTTGCAATTTTTGGTCCTAAGCATTTTATAAAAGTTTTTCAAAAGTACAATACACTCAACCCCCGGTGGTTGGTCACTTTTTCGTTTGACACTTTTTTAGTTTGTACCCCGTTGGTTGGTCAAAGTCAAACTAAAAAGTGACGAACTGTCACTTTTTACACGGCGCTCACGCACACTATTAAAACAAACGTTTGGTAGTGTGTGTGAACTCCGTGTAAAAGGGGTGTCAAACTAAAACGTGACCCCGTTCGTTTGACAACAGTTGGTGTCAAACCATCGGGGTTTGAGTGTAGTAATATTTGTGTTGAGTAAGGGCTCGAACTTCATTTGTTTGAAGAAAAGGGTGAAGATTGAAAACAATGGACAGTGAAAGAAATATACTATTTGAAGAATCAATAGTAAAAGAATGATAGTAATTTATGAAGAAGATAAAGAAATTAATAATAGTTAATAAATAGAGGTAACAAACAAGATAGATAAATAAAGATAAACAAAATTGACATCGCTGCCAATTTAAGGGAAAACCGGGAAAACAGACATTTTGTTACAGTAGCATCAATCAGTAAATAGAATGGAAAAACGTTGAAAAATAAGAGAATCAAGATTTTCGAAAACAAATGGACGATAATAAACAGAAGGCGTGTTAGAGAATCAGTGGAACAAAATAAACAGAATATAGATGGTAGATAAAAACGGAAAGATGAGAAACCCCAGTTGACTCAACATACTGCGAATCAAAACAATACCGTCTACAATCACAAATTACTTCCCTGTCCCACATTGGCGTGCCCCTTTCTTTTAGCCGTCTCGATTCTGACCCGCGGTGGTCAAAGGTTTACGAGCCGTTTCCACAGGCCACCAGCAAGGTCACACTTTGTCATCATGATGACGAAACCAAGCCAACGTGGAGCTAAGAAAATAGGACACTTGCAAGGAACCAGAGCTATACTGTCTTGATCAAGAATGATCTAACAGGACTACGGACGTAGTCATTGACGCTCTTTCCAGGATGTTCTTTGCCTGAGCGTCAACTGAAGCATCATTCGCCCTTGGCCTGCATCACCTTGTGTGTGGGACAAACTAGTCTTGCGTTTTCCTTAGTCTGCTGTTTTTGCATATGGGACATATATGCGAACATGGGCTGTATAAGACCTATTTAAAAAACTCTTGATTTACATGTTGTCGATTTGCATCAAAATGGGCAGAGCTGTAGTATTGATCCAGGTTTAAACTTTTGGCTGTTCGGATTATTGAAAAGGCTGACTTGTTTTTTTCCGTAGGGTTTATTTGATCAATAATTGTGAAAAAGAGAATAATTCACAGTAAATTAATTACAGTTTATTTCTACTTGTTACAGTAACTTTCCTCGTTTTGTGATTTTTTTATGTTTCATTTTCAAACTGCCAAGAATATTTGTTTTTTTTTGTTATTTTATGTTTTATATATTTTTTTGGATCTTTTTCAAGTATTTTTGTTATTGTTACGTTCTATTAAAATAATTGGTTTGCAATAAAAATAAACATCTGCATGTTAACTAATAATAACTATAAGCGAGAGAGATAACTTTGTTGATGGTTGGAGGTGGGAGCCCACAAAACGGTCCCATTTACAGTAGCGCTAACCGCATAACCGCCTTCCGCCACCGGGCGCACTCCCGGATCAGCTCGCGCTCCTTCCCCTCCAGCACCTCGTACTTTTCAATCAGCTCGGAAGCTTCCTCCTCCAGCTTGGACTCGCGATCCTTGCGGTTGATGCGCGACTTCCGGGACGCCTCGTTGTTCTTGTCCCGCTGCTCGCGGTACCGCATGTCCGCTTCGCTCAGGTGCTCGTACTCGGACCGGTCGCGGACCGAGGCGACCGGCTTCGGCGGACGGCCGCGCCGCTTGGTCGGCTTAGTCGATGCGGACGCCTCCGAGCCGTTGTCCCCGCACACGGACGAAGCCGTGGACGAGGAGGCGGCGCTGCTGCGGAAGCGTTTGCCGGCGTTCGTCGACGCGGTCAGCTCGTCCAGGCTCTCGATCGTGATGGTCGGGAGCTTGCGCTTGGCCGGGTTGAACAGGTCACTGAGTGTGGGGCCGCAGAGTTTACTGCTGGTTGTATTGGTGGAGGTGGAGGATGCTGGAGCGGGTTCCGTAAAGTTGATGACCGGTTTCTCCTCCTTCGGGGAATGGATGACATCGTAACCCTGGAAGAAATGTTGAAAAGTGGGTTTGATTAGTTTGGATGTTACGTAAACAATGTTTGAAGTGTAATCAAAACTGAAAAGAGGGGGTTCCAAAATAAGTGTGTAGCGAAAATTTTGACAGGACACTAAAAATAAAACAATAAGATTCAACTCAGTGACGGTAAGTACAGGGAGAGAAATAAATCAGTCTTGTTGTACGTTTTGGAGGTCAAAAGAACGAATTTCTAAAACTATTCGAAAGTTGGGAAACCTACCGTCGCCGAATCGATGTACTCAAGTAGATCGAAGTTGTCCTCCTTGATCAAGAACTCGTCCTCGAGGTCGAGCAGATTCTCGGTCAGATCCGGCGTGTTGAGCACCACCTGGGTGGTGGTCAGCAGACCCGCCGAATCGTCTACGACGCGCGCCTCTCCGGCGTTCATAATCTTCAGCTTAAGGTTGGGCACCTTGCGGACGGGGGCCGCTAGGACCGCCGCCGATGACGCCGCCATTCGGCTTTTCATTCGCTGCAAAAGCTGACGTTTGACCGATTGCTGGCTGATTGGTGGCCGCTTGTATTGCTGCTGCTGCTGCAGGAGGACGGTGGTTTGGGGCTTCAGTGTCTCTCTCGCCTTTGCTAGTAGTGCTAGATTTTCTTCCTTCACCGTAGTTGTTTGTTTCTTAAAAGCGGCAGCCGGGTTCGTGCCCTCGCCGCTTGGTAGCTGAATAGTGTAGTTGTGTTCAAGTTGCGTTTGCGTTTTCACATCGAGGGTTTCGTCGTCTGCGACTACTTCCACTGTCTGTTTGCGTTCTACATGCTGCTGCTGCTGCTCATCTTCACCGTCGTTGGTGGCATCACTGAAGTAGGAGTTGGCGGCAACGGAAGGTTGGCTTGGGGGTTGCTGTTGTTGTTGTTGCAACGGTGCTGCTGTCAGAGGTTGATCTTCCTCCTGTAGCAACCGGATTAAACTGGGCGATACGTCGTCGATGGCGGTGGTGAGGGCGGCGCTGTGCACCGATACCAGGCTATTCGACGTGCAATAGAATGAACTCGAAAGTTGTTCGATTTCCTCGTGCAGGTTTCCCGCGCACAGGTCGTCCTCTTCGCTTGCTTCCACGATCGGAGAGCTGGGCGAAAATAGGATGCTGTTGAAATCGACGCAAGTTTCGGATTCCTGGAGCGATCTCCGATGGTTTGGAGAGTACGTATCGCCCGAGCTGCTGCCGGGAGACGCCACACCGGTGCTGTGGTGTGGCGTAGCCACGTAACTGATAGGGCTTAGCAGTGTCTCCTCCAGGCAGGGTTCGAACTCCCACGAGTCGAACCCGGCCGTAATGACGGACTCTTTGTGGTTGGAAAAGAGCGGCTCCATCAAGCCACTCTGCTGTAAGCTGCTGCTATCGTTACCCTTCCCGTTGTTGCCGCTGTTGTTGTTGAAGTCCTCTCCCTCGTTCTTCGTGATGCCGTTGATGTCGTGTTTAGAAAATACGTTGGTTAGATTAACTTTCGCCGCTCGCTGCTGGGACGTTTCTGGCCGTCCGCTGTCGCCGCCGAAAACGCTTTCAAAATCAAATCCACCGATGTCGCCGTTCGCCGGCTGTGGTGTGTTGAGCTGTTCACCTGTTGTAACGCTTCTGCTGCTGGTGCCACTCGGCCAGGGCTCCGTGGCGACCATGAACATGCTGCAGTTTGGCCACAGTTCCAGCGGAGGTGGCGACGGCGAAGCGTTCTCCATCGTGATCGTGTCGAACCACTGTGACTCGCCGAACCCACCACTGCTGGGATGGTTGACGGCCGAAAACTCCGACGCGTGCGGATGCTGCTGCAGTTGGTACGCGCTTGACGCCACGAAGCTGTTGAACTGTTGCTGGCTGTTGTTGTCTCCTTGAGGCAGGCCTCCGTAAGAGCGGCGGAATTGTTCCAGGTTTAGTGTTGATGCCGGATAGTTGCTGGTTCTCTCGCCATGAACGGCTCTCGCTTGCGAATCCAGTTGCCTGTGCCATTTTGATAGAGACTGCCGGGGAGAGAGGTGAGGTTGAGCGTTAGTTGAGTCCGGATGATCTGCCTCGGCGAGGCCGCACTCATGATACTTACTATGAATTCTCCGTTGACTTGTAATGAAATTTTAACGCCTTAGGCTTCACCAATGGATGAGTTGAGAGTTTTGGGCCCCCAACCTGCAAAAAGAAAGAGAGAAAAAATGCTTGTTTAGTACGAGGTGATCTCTCCGAGTCACGTGGTTCAGGACACAGGTTCGTTTCAAGAGAGCGAGAGAGCAACGACTTTGCTGCGTCATCGTGACATGCTCAAAATGGCGAACATTTGTGCTGCGTCATTGTGACTGCTGATCATCGTGATCAAAAGTTAACGAGCAAAGCATGATCTGCAAAGGTGTGGAATTCGGGGAAATTGCGCTAAATAAACAGCGACTTCTTGATGATCTTGGTATTTTGAAGTGGAAACGAACGCGTTGCAACTTGTTGGAACGTGAGTCACCGAATCGAAAAAGTGCAGTCATGTGATTGCCGTTCAGAGATATATCTATAAAGAGAGGAGCTCTTGTTTTCTTTCTCTCTTGATTTACTGATGTATAAATTACCGATTCGTATAAAAACATTCTCCAAATTAGGATATCAAAAACTGAGATTAAAGAAGTTTTTTATTTTATTTTTTAAACGTTAAAAAAGCAGATGAAAAAAAGTGTTTTATTCAAGCAGAAGAATTAATTACAGTTCAATCTTCTGCCCTCTGATATCTTTTGGAATCTTTTTTTCTCAGTAACTGGGTGACAAATTTAAAATTTCTGAAAATATTACTTTCCATCAGCCCGGGAGCATGTTGACAGCTCCCATACAAACTGAGCGTACCTCTTTTTGTGGGCCCAGTGGGCCTAAGATGGCGGCCTTTGATATCATCTAGCCAAACATTTGAAAAAGGCGAATAGTTTAAATTAATATAGTTTTTGCCTACTTTCGGTTTAAAACGACAAAATAAGCATTCTGGAATCATTTTCTTGAAAAACTTGTTTAAAGATACGCCACGTTAAAATATTAGTCTCGAACAGTTGGAGGAGCGTGCCGCGAAAGCCGTCACGGAAAAAAGTTTCCCATGCAAATTTTGAGTTGCGTTTTTAATGGGCGGACTCCAACGAGGTCCACATGCCATCTGTCGGTGGATACGCGCAATTCACGAAAACTGTCATGTTAGGGGACGGCTGCTTTCCATTGGAATCGTTTTTAAATATCAAATGGATCACATTATATAACGTGGCTTTTCAATCTTATTTATATTTTTCATGTTTTACCACCACAGATCTTTTCGATATTTCCTATATTTTTATAAATTCATCGATATTTTACAAATTTGTGAAAATCCGATCCATTCCAAAATTGGTCTGGAAGTTTCATGTCTGGAAGTTTCATGTCGGAAATAATTAGACTCGTATTTTTCATTAGGGTAACCTACGCCATATTAGGGTGGTCCAGTAATTGCTATTTTTGTTAATTTTCCTTGAAAAAAATCTTGTAAATGTATAGGACAAAGCACGTATCATTGGCAGGTTAATAATTATAACCCAATTCAATCCAATTTTGATATTGATTGTTTGATTTCAGTCAAAAACTTAAAAATTAGGCAAGCCGATGATAAAAAATCCCTATTAAGCCTCATCTACAATCAAAATTACGTAAACTCTTTCGAAAACAATCATCAGTCTAGTATCAACTATTGGTTGCTGCCATCTCTATCTGACAAAGTAAACAGGGGTAGTAAACAAATCTGGAAAGAAAACTTTGACAAGGTTGTCAATAGTCAAATTTGGGAATTTCTTAAAAATGCTTTCTTGAATTCTGGTTAAAAATTCAATTTAAAATGTTCTGTTTTAATTGATTCTTGATTATTTTTTTTAAACATATATCAAGTGGAAACATTCGAAATATTTTGCATGAATCTTAAAATTCTTAATGTTGCCTCAGTTTATGATATCCGGAAAGCACGATTTTTACGCAGATTTTCCAATAACTTTCCGATTACAACTGAGTTTAGTGGCCGAGGTTTTCCAAGCCCAAGAGGAATGTGTGGGCTGTGCTGTATTTTTCGTTTGTCCGCGTTTCACCAGTTTTTCCGCGTTCGAACGCGTTCAAACGTGTTCCAACAGGTTTGGTCAGGTGGTTCGCCTCTTCGAACTCTTCCGCATTGCGTTTGGGATTTAGAACATTCAGGTGAAGATTTCATTGAACAAACTTGTTCAAATGAATGGTTGAAAACCAAATGAAAAATAAACTAAAAAGTGACTTCAACGTCCAGCCACGTCACGTGACATTTTCAAATTTGAAAACCCGTTTCGGAATCGATTTCATACTGTTGACGTGGAAGGAATCGCAATCAGCAATTCAGATGTCATGTAAACAACAGAGAGAGCCCACAGGAAAATGCTTCTAAATGGTTGACGTCACTTGACTGTTGTCAAGTGCGTAAAAGCCCATTTAGGGACGTTTAAACGTGGCGGGGATTTATTATTAGACCGCACGACAATGATAAGCGATTTTATTACGTATTGTCAGTGTGATAAGAACGAAGGTGCCATTTTGTCGACCAAGTGCTTATCAGGGCTGGCTTCCGTTCTGTTGTGGGCTTTTAAATGACCTAAGCCATTAGGGGTGTGGGTCATTATCGATAAGTGGAACGGGGAAGTACACTCTTGTCTGTGGGTAGTTTGACAATATCCACTCATTAGGGAATAGCCAGGTAGATTCAAACTAATTGCGTTGTTACAACACAACTCACTTTGTTCGTAACTACGTTCTTCAAACGGTCAAAGCTCCAAATCGGCTGACATTTCCGAAAATGATTTCCTTCTCGACGCTTCCAAACCCCGAAAATTCCTCAACTTTAGTGCTTTCGTGTTAATTTAATTACCATCTTCGTCGAGGGTTGCCCATTAAAACCAAGCCTCCTACTAACTTGGCATCCCCCCCTCTTCCATCAAAGAGCTCGTGCAAATAGGAGCTTCTCGAAGCTTCCGAAATAAAAGAGTCGCCGCTACGCGCGCGTGTGAAGCGTTCGTCGACCTTGGAACCGTTCGCTGCGTGGCACATCTCTGGGAAACGGGAGAGTGGAAAGAGGACACGGGAACCTTCTCGAACTTTTTCCCTGATTTGGCGGGTAGACACAGGTCGAAAAGTGCCGGGTAGGCGGTCATGTGGACGGGGAAAATCCGCGTTCGAACGTGTTTGAACGTGTTCAGACATGTACTTTCCCCCTTGTCTGTATTACGTCACAGTTGTTTAAGGAATCGCGTTGGCGGCTTGACCTTTGCCCTTAACGGGGGTAATTGAGGGATTCCGCGGTGCAAGTTTAAATTTAGACACTAATTAAGGGGGGTTTTAATAATAGCGAAGGGAGAGTGCTCAAAAGAGTGGTACGTACTCTAGAAAAGGTTCCTTCCTGGGATCAGTCGGCCTTGGGTGGTGGCTGGTCCCTATCCGAAAGTGTCCGTTTGTTTCCGGTTCCGGTCGAAACGGGTCAAGTGACCCACTGAAAAGTGTCCTTGCGGGTTGGGAAAGTTTTGGCCGAAAACCACTTTTTTTCATCCACCGAATGAATCACTCTCTTTTTTTCCTTTGACTTGGGAAAATCTGAACCACCGAGAAAAAAACACGTCCACTCGCGTCGAAAGCTCCACTGTAAATGGTGGTGTGGAACCGTGAATGAAGGCCAATACCAACATGGCGTTCTAGTACCGCACCGCGGTTCCATGAACGAATTTTTGTTGTGCAACCACTACGCACGCTGATTGGCTGCCGAAGACGTCATCTCGCTTGACAGCTGGCGCCATATTGGAAATTTTCTGCCGAAAGCGCGCGCCCCGCGCAATCTAGTACTACAGTTCAAATAACGATTCTACCACAGCAACGTGAAGTTACTTAACTAACTGGAATCAGCTGTTTTCTAAACATTACTAATAAAAACCTTTGTTTACTCACCCTCGATTGATGACGCCGACGACGTTAACGTCACGATGCTGCTGCAAACGACCCATCATGGTGCCCTTAATCGAACGCTTTTTAATCACTCTTCTA